>NW_022742159.1:399620-447791 GCF_011630105.1 Anneissia japonica | reverse complement strand
ACAATATTGCTTTACTTAATTTAACATTAACCAACGAAGGCCTACTTGATTGACATTTTTATCTTAAGATATCTCATAAAGAACTTTCAGACTGATTCTTATATTATTATAGAAATGAAAATTTGCGTATAATTATTCTTCTATCCTCAGTTTTAGCAATGCCACATCCACAATTATTGCAAACTTGAACAGAAGGCTCAAGTGTAAACACATCACGTAACTCAATAGAGAAAAGCAGATACAGTGATGGGCATATTTATTGGTATAGTGATAAGGAGTTTATGAATCAGTCACAAGTAATCAATTGCCAATGCCAATAATAACGTGAGGCCTACTAAATTGGATAATATTTGGCGGGCAACATAAATTTCGTTTGCATTTTGTAATTTTGCCTGTTAAATATAATATTATATATAGTATCTGTCTCTTATACACAAGGACATTAAAATGTTAAAAAAAATCTTTACCAGCATGCTGATTGCTCAGAACATATATTGTAGTGGGCCAAAATTTAAGTAAATGTAGTAGGATATTATTTTTAAAAAGTAGAAGTAACCAAGGCTTGCGAGACCAAAATGTGTTAAGAAACGTATTAATTGGGTGGAGTGTAATACAAAGTTGTCTAATTTTGATAAACTGTATGTTTTGCCAAACCAGCGATACGGTATATTCATGGACTTATTATATATTAATGCATAGAACTAGGTTTGTGTATCGAACTCAATGCAATTGTTCAAGGTTCAAGCCAGTATCAAAAGGGTATCTGTATAGGGCGGAGTGTCTTGCGACGTTGTTTAGTTTCGATAAACTATATGTTTCGAAGCGGTAAATATAGAAGAATTACAATATGCAATGAAAATGCAAGACGTTTAAGGTGTCAAGAACGATTTATTTAGGTGGAGTGTCGTACGAAGTTATTATTCTCTAAACTATTGGAAGGATCTACTGTATATCTAAATAAAAGTTTGACGTGAACCAGACTTGACTGCAACCAGGGAGTTGTTATAACAACTCCTTGCTAGCTAAAACTATCACAATTTTAATTATAAATTATATAATTTAATTGTTTCGTATTTATTTCAAAAATTAAAAAAAAAACCAATTAAAACATCGCAGCAAAAATACTGAATTGAGTTTTAAATTCACAAGAAGAAAAAAGGGGAAAAAATCATCCAATAAGGCAAAAAAAAAATATATAATTGTTTAGCGTCACCACCCCCACCTGAATTTTCAAGCAAAACAAAAAGTTTAGAAGCAGAAATTTTTTTTAATAAAAAAAAAAAAATATTGTCCAAGAAATTCTAATCAAAATAAGTATAGACCTATTTCAAGTGAATTAAAACATGATTTCACCAACTAGGTGTAATATTTATTGTAGGCCTATTGAAAATGATTAATTTTAACACATTCTATTTGATTACTGATACTGTAGAATTAAAAACAAAAAACCACCCCTCCCCACCTAAAATTGTGTTGTGATGTGACGCTAAACAAGTAATTTTTTTATTTGGCCTAATACAAATAAAAAATACATTAATATACAGATAAAGAACAGTAAAATTCTAATTAAATATAGAATTAGTGGACTACAATAGGGATGTTTAGAATTACAAAACGTTTCAAAATAATTATGTTTGTTTCTAGTAGTAGGCCTATAAATAACAGTAGCCTATTGACCTATCATAATGAATTAATAATAACTCCATTGTTGGGATTATTACAAGACTAAAATAGTACCGTACAATATTGCTTTACTTAATTTAACATTAATCAAGGCCTACTTGATTGACATTTTTATCTTTAAAATTTGCGTATAATTATTCTTCTATCCTCAGTTTTAGCAATGCCACATCCACAATTATTGCAAACTTGAACAGAAGGCTCAAGTGTAAACACATCACGTAACTCAATAGAGAAAAGCAGATACAGTGATGGGCATATTTATTGGTATAGTGATAAGGAGTTTATGAATCAGTCACAAGTAATCAATTGCCAATGCCAATAATAACGTGAGGCCTACTAAATTGGATAATATTTGGCGGGCAACATAAATTTCGTTTGCATTTTGTAATTTTGCCTGTTAAATATAATATTATATATAGTATATTGTAGTCGTTATAGTATTGTACTTATGTGTCCTTTAGAATATTCTGAAATGTAATGTATTTACATACGCAATATCTTCTTAAAATTACCTATATAATTCGATGTGAGTTTTCGTCAGGGCAAAACATCACACTTATTACGAATATATTACAGTAAAATATTATTAATCTTTTTATACTATATAAAGTATTTATATTTAAAGAATCCTGTAATTGCCTATATCGCTGTTTAACTTCCTCTGCCATTTCCCTTGTTGAATAAGTTTTTGTTCTGTATGTTTGCGTATGATGCTCAATGATTGAATCAATAATGAATTCACTACAAAGCTCTTCGTCTCTCGCCATTTCTCTGCTTGTTGAGTAAGTTGTATGTATGGAGGTGATGAGTGGAACAATACTAACTCACTCAAGAAGCAGACATTCAGTCACTCGCACACGATACTCAGGACAGTGTAAAATAATTTAACAAACAAATCACTGATATATTTCAAAAAACTGTATTTATTTACCAAAATATACTCAATATTAAATAGGCCTATGTTACTTAATACTCAATAAATACATAAGGGTGAAGAGTAACCCATATTATATACACACTTACTTATAAATAAAACATGGAGTAGGCCTATATATATTAAGATACATTGTACATCGACAGAACTGATAAAAGTATGTGTATTAGGCTTATATTTATCGTCTACCCTATAATCACGGCCGCTATTACAAAACAATTTAACGGGAACTGTTAAGAATTATGATAATGCAGTATATTCTAACTTCTAGATTTCATTTGACAAGAGAAGCAGGAACCTACATAGCTGAATATGATGAAGAGGAATCAGACGAATGAATTGACGAAGGTGACGATGGAAATGACGGAACATCATAAACTTGTTGGGCGAAATCGAATGGATATGAATGTACGTAGTCATCTACCCTGTTGTCAACTGGTGTCGCTCTCTGCCAATCGTACTGGTCTTGTGGAAGCTGGCACGAAGTTGGTAGATGGTAGTCCATATATGGATAGTAGGGCGTCTCATAACCTTGAAAACCAGTAGGATAGTTCGTAGCATATGGCAGCTCCTGTTACGTAAAACAAAGAATTAAAAAAAAAATTGTTAAAATATGATTGTCATACGATAGTGCATTTTCCATATAGTGTACAGTAGTCACAGTAATCTGAAAATCTCCTACTGTGTTTTGTTGTTGGTGGTGTTCTGCCTGCCAAAATAGTTGAGGAATTCTATAAAAAAAATTAATTAAAATGTTCAATATCCTATAAAATAAATAAACATTTAATACTGTAAGTAAATTGCTAGTAAACCAACCTTAACGAGCGTTTTCGAATTGTTGTACATCATGGAGAAATCGATGTCATGCGACGGCACATAGAGATCCTCAATAGTTTCCAGATCATCCACGGAGTTGGTTCCTTGCCGAGCCACTGGATGACGTTTTTGTTGCCAGTTGTTGCTATGCGGAGATGTGTAAGGATGGTAGCGATGATGACGACGGGAACCGTGATGAGCAGTGTATGAATATTGGTCGTAGTACCTATTGTCGTAGTGTTCCTCTGGTGCAGCGGTGTTGGTATCATGCACCATGCGTTGACAGCTGGACATTTTAGTTGTAGGGTGGTTGAGTAGTTTCATTTGATTGTCTGCAGCAGGGTCGGTAGATGACTCACTCGATGCAGGAGACACAGGTGGAATTGAATCGGAGATAGGTGCGTGGTTAGAAAGGATTCGTTTGCTCACAACATCGTTCTCACATTTGTTCTTGCAATGTTCACATTCTGCATTCATTATCCAGAAGTTGTCTTTACCATACGGTCGACTGGAATCTCGCAGAACTTTAGTGAAGCACTTACTAGTAGATAGATTGTGTCTAACACTGTTCTTCCATCCGACGTACTCGCCACGAAAGCAAAGGAACTTGTCTTGCATGAAGTTGGTAATGTCTCGAAGAGTCAGTTTATCAGAAGATGAAGATTTAATGGCCATAGTGATCATCTCGACGTAAGAATAAGGTAGCTTGATACGGCGTTTGTAGTCTGGTCGCAGCTTACCCTTACCCCGTCGATTTGATGAACTTGCATTTGATGATGTTTCCGATCCATTTGAAGAACTGGTAGTTGACACGGGAGATGCCCTGTCAGAGTCAGTGGCACAGGCCAAATTGAGAAAGACTGGTGAAACTCGTTCTTGGTCAGACATGATTCAGGATCAAACTTTCAATAAAATGGTTTCAGGAGCAAACTTAATTTTTTGTCTGTTTGCTGTCTCTTATACACATCTTGAAGCACTCACTAGCAGATAGATTGTGTCTAACACTGTTCTTCCATCCGACGTATTCGCCACGAAAGCAATGGAATTTGTCTTGCATGAAGTTGGTAATGTCTCGAAGAGTCAGTTTATCAGAAGATGAAGATTTAATGGCCATAGTGATCATCTCGACGTAAGAATAAGGTAGCATGATACGGCGTTTGTAGTCTGGTCGCAGCTTACCCTTACCCCGTCGATTTGATGAACTTGCATTTGATGATGTTTCCGATCCATTTGAAGAACTGGTAGTTGACACGGGAGATGCCCTGTCAGAGTCAGTGGCACAGGCCAAATTGTGAAAGACTGGTGAAACTCGTTCTTGGTCAGACATGATTCAGGATCAAACTTTAAATAAAATGGTTTCAGAAGCAAACTTAACTTTTTTGATTAACTGTACTAAATGAACTCAATGAGCGCTATGATAATTTAGACAGAAGTTCAGTTATTTATATTCTCTGTCTGCTCATGTCACTGCTAACTCGTGGTAAAACAAAAGAGCGTCCATCTCTGATTGGTCACTTTGACGGTAACGGTACGCGAGGCGCTAGCGGTGTAGGTTAGACGAGAGCGGTGGCCATTGTCTTTTATTCAAAGACTTTAAAGAATTGTGCGTTCACACCTCTAAAAAGCGTTAATCGTTTAATGATTTAAAATCACCGCTAATAGCTAGTAGGCCTATTATATATATATATTTTTTTTGTGCATTTAATGCAACCATTATTTCTAGGTTCCATATAACTACTGATTTTTTTTTTAACCTTTCTGGCTAATACGAGTACGGTAATGTGGGAGGGATGACGCACCCGACTCGGCATCACCATGTATTTTACGCAAAACATGAAGGCCTACTATTTCATTACATTCATACTTAACATTACTACAACATTACGGTACATTTTACCGATCGACTGAACTCTGAAAAATACATTTAAAAGTATGACCAATAAATTTACATATAATTTTTGCTTTAAGTTTGGGCCTATTTTAATGCTAAGCCGGCTATCCTAAAAAAATCCCCAAAAACCAAAAAAAAAAAACAATATAGTGGGAGGCCTATAATATTTTGTCTGGTGCGGGGATTGCATACAGGGCCTATTATTATACCGGTATGTCATGAAATTATAATTTTACCATATGCCTAACCATGGAGTAATTAGTCTAATTCTGACTAAATTTTCCATGGCTTAACTGACAATTGCCTGATCCTAATATCCTTTGGTAGGCCTATGTAGTAATTTGTTCTGTCCATATTTTATTTACGTCTGTGACAATCTGTGTGATGTGCCCGTAGGCATGAAGATGTCATATAACACCCAAATATGGGAAAATTTAATTTCACACAAAATGTAATAATAGCGTGGGCAGAGCTTGAACGACGTTCTGAGGTAATTCTCCGTTTGTCTTACAGATTTTAATGTTCCCCCTAACACTGGCGAACCTAAGATCAATTGACATGAAAGAGTGGGGAGGGGGTGGATAGACCATCATCGTCGTCATCATCATCATTATCAATCATCATCATCATAGTCGTCGGGGAAATATTCACATTTTTAAGTATAGACATTAACGTATTATATTTGTAAATAATTCAAATTGTATAAAATATAATTGCGATAGCTTTACGTAAATATAATCAGTAGGCCTATATTTTTTATGTCCAATTTTTATTTGGTAAAATACTGATTAACGTGAACATTTTTTGAAGCAATCATAATTTATAATTGTTGTTGTAGATTTTGTGTCAGACGGGAATGCAAATGTGAGGAGTTAGCCGGAAATGGTTAAGCCTACACATTTTTTTTCTTGGAAAATTTCTAGCCTAAGGAGGTGCAAACTTATCACTCAGCGGTAGCGCATAAACTACCCACCCTTTATACACCACTCTCACTTTTATCCTATTCTTATTCTAAACATTATTCGTAATAACATTTTTATAATATAAGGCGAATGAGACACTCTACTGTTTATGGCATTATTACAAAACTTTAAGACAAAAACAAAACAAAACTAAAAAATATATATATTTAAAAAGGACTAAAAAAAAACCAATATTTTTTTTTATTATAAACCTTCAAGATATATAAAACAGGACATTAAAATGTTAACAAAATATTTACCAGCATGCTGATTGCTCAGAACATATATATTGCAGTAGAGCAAAATGAAAGTAAATGTAGTAGGATATTATTTAAAAAAAGTATAAGTAACCAAAATGTGTTAAGAAACGTATCAATTGGGTGGAGTGTGATACAAAGTTGTCTAATTTTGATAAACTGTATGTTTTGCCAAAACAGCGATACGGTATATTCATGGACATAATATAATGCATAGAAATAGGTTTGTGTATCGAACTCAATGCGATTGTTCAAGGTTCAAGTCAGTATCAAATGGGTGTTTGTATAGGGCGGAGTGTCTTGCGACGCTGTTTAGTTTCGATAAACTATGTTTCGAAGCGGTAATATAGAAGAATTACAATATGCAATGAAAATGCAAGAGGCGTTTAAGGTGTCAAGAACAATTTATTTAGGTGGAGTGTCGTACGAAGTTGTTATTCTCTAAACTATTGCAAGGATCTATATCTAGATTAAAGTTTGACGTGAACCAGACTTGACTGCAACCAAGGAGTTGTTATAACAACAATAAGGCCTATTGAAAATGATTAATTTTAACACATTTTATTTGATTACTGATACTGTAGAATAAAAAAAACCCCGCCCCTCCCCACCGAAAATTGTGTTGTGATGTGACGCTAAACAAGTAATTTTTTTTTTATTTGGCCTAATAAAAATAAAAAATACATTAATATACAGACCAAGAACAGTAAAATTCTAATTAAATATATAAATAGTGGACTACAATAGGGATGTTTAGAATTACAAAGTGTTTTAAAATAATTATGTTTGTTTCTAGTAGTAGGCCTATAAATAACATTAGCCTATTGACCTATCATAATGAATTAATAATACCTCCATTGTTGGGATTATTAAAAGACAAAAATAGTACTGTACAATATTGCTTTACTTAATTTAACATTAACCAACGAAGGCCTACTTGATTGACATTTTTATCTTAAGATATCTCATAAAGAACTTTCAGACTGATTCTTATATTATTATAGAAATGAAAATTTGCGTATAATTATTCTTCTATCCTCAGTTTTAGCAATGTCACATCCACAATTATTGCAAACTTAAACAAAAGGATTAAGTGTACACACATCATGTAAGTCAATAGAGAAAAGCTGATACAGTGATGGGCATATTTATTGGTATAGTGATAAGGAGTTTATAAATCAGTCACAAGTAATCAATTGCCAATGCCAATAATAACGTGAATAGGCCTACTGTACTAAATTGGATAATATTTGGCGGGCAACATAAATTTCGTTTGCATTTTGTAATTTTGCCTGTTAAATATAATATAATATATTGTAGTCATCCGCTTCATGATAAGCTTATTAGCTCATTTAACCCCAGGAGTGGTCGTATGAGAGTACCGATTGCAAACACAAATAGATACCGTAATTCATTTATCGCTAAGGGTATAAAATACTTAAATGAAAATCATAAAAGATAGATTATATTCACAATAATAATAATATATGCCTTTGAAATAACCATGACAAATATAACAACAATAATAATGATAAATATAATCATAATAATAATGATAATTGCAATAATAAAATAAAATTAAATCAATTTAATGAAAATAGCGATTGTTGTTGTTATTGTTGTTATAACTCTTTGTCTCTTGAGTAGTTTCTCCTTGTTAAATGTTGTTTATTTTTATTTTTTATGGGTTTTGATGTACTTTGTTAAATTTTTATGTGATTTTAATGTGATTTTAATGTAATTTTAATGGGTGCGAGCTTTTGTAATTTCTTCGTTTTCTTTTTAATGGAGACAATAAATTTTATCTTGTATCTTGTATCTTGTATCTTGTCGTTATAGTATTGTACTTATGTGTCCTTTAAAATAGTCTGAAATGTAATGTATTTACATAAGCAATATCTTCTTAAAATTACCAATATAATTCGATGTGAGTTTTCGTCAGGGCAAAACATCACACTTATTACCAATAGGCCTATTACATTACAGTATTATTAATGTTTTTATATAATGTATTTAAAGAATCCTGTAATTGCCTATATCGCTGTTAAACTTCCTCTGCTATTCCCCTTGTTGAATAAGTTCTTGTTCTGTATGTTTGCGTATGATGCTTAATGAGTGAAACAATAATGAATTTACTATAGTATATACAAATCACAAAGCTCTCACTCTTCGTCTCTCGCCATTTCTCTGGTTGTTGAGTAAGTTGTATGTATGGAGGTGATGAGTGGAACAATACTAACTCACTCAAGAAGCAGACATTCAGTCACTCGCACACGATACTCAGGACAGTGTAAAATAATTTAACAAAAAAATCACAGATATATTTCAAAAAACTGTATTTATTTACCAAAATATACTCATCAATCTTAAATAGGCCTATGTTACTTAATACTCAATAAATACAATAGGGTGAAGAGTAACCCATATTATATACACACTTACTTATAAATAAAACATGGAGTAGGCCTATATATATTAAGATACATTGCACATCGACTGAAATGATAAAAGTATGTGTATTAGGCCTATATGTATCGTCTACCCTATAATCACGGCTGATGTTACAAAACAATTTAACGGAAACTGTTAAGAATTATGATAAAGCAGTAGAGGCCTATATTCTAACTTCTAGATTTCATTTGACAGAAGCAGGAACCTACATAGCTGAATATGATGAAGAGGAATCAGACGAATGAATTGACGAAGGTGACGATGGGAATGACGGAACATCATAAACTTGTTGGGCGAAATCGAATGTATATGGATGTACGTAGTCATCTACCCTGTTGTCAACTGGTGTCGCTCTCTGCCAATCGTACTGGTCTTGTGGAAGCTGGTACGAAGTTGGTAGATGGTAGTCCATATATGGATAGTAGGGCGTCTCATAACCTTGAAAACCAGTAGGATAGTTCGTAGCATATGGCACGTGGCATTCTGACTGCTCCTGTTTCGTAAAACAAAGAATTAAAAAAAAAAATAGTTAAAATAGGATTGTCATACGATAGTGATTTTTCCATATACAGTAGTCACAGTAATCCGAAAATCTGCTACTGTGTTTTGTTGTTGGTGGTGTTCTGCCTGCCAAAATATTTGAGGAATTCTAAAAAAAAATTAATTAAAATGTTCAATATCCTATCAAATAAATAAACATTTAATACTGTAATTGCTAGTAAACCAACCTTAACGAGCGTTTTCGAATTGCTGTACATCATGGAGAAATCGATGTCATGCGCCGGCACATACAGATCCTCAAGATTTGCCAGATCATCCATGGCGTTGGTTCCTTGTGCTGTTGGATGACGTTTTTGTTGCCAGTGGTTACTATGCGGAGGTGTGTAAGGATGATAGCGCTGATGTCGACGGGAACTTTGACGAGAATTGTATGAATGATCGTAGTACCAATCGTCGTAGTGTGCCTCTGGTGCAGCGATGTTGGTACCATGCGACATCTCAGTTGTAGGGTGCTTGAGTAGTTTGGTTGGGTTGTCTGTGGCAGGTTCGGTAGCATTTGATGACAGAGTTGGAATTGAATCGACGATAGGTGTGCAGTATACAGGCAGTAGTCGGTCACCGGTAGCATCTTTCTCACTATTTATCTTGCAATGTTCACATTCTGCATTCATTATCCAGTAGTTGTTTTTACCATACGGTTGACTGGGATTTCGTAGAACTTTAGTGAAGCACTCACTGGCAGATAGATTGTGTCTAACACTGTTCTTCCATCCGACGTATTCGCCACGAAAGCAAGGGAACTTGTCTTGAATAAAGTTTGTGATGTCTCGAAGAGTCAGTTTGTCAGAAGACGAAGATTTAATGGCCATAGTGATCATCTCGACGTAAGAAAAAGGTAGCTTAATATGGCGTTTGTAGTATTGTCGCAGTTTACGCTTACCCCGTCGATTTGTTGAACTTGTATTCAATGTTTCCGATCCATTTGAAGAACTGGTAATCGACACGGGAGATGCCCGGTCAAAGTCAGTGGCGCAGGTCAAATTGTGGAAGACAGACATTATTCAGGATCGGATCAAACTAAAATGATAACAGATTTCAGGAGCAAAGTAACTTTTTCGATTAACTGTATGAACTCAATGAGCGATATAATAACCTAGACAGAAGTTCGGTTATTTATATTCTCCGTCTACTCATGTCACTGCTAACTCGGTCACCGATTTCTTTCCCGTGGTTACGTAACCCACGTGAAACAAAAGAGCGTCCGTCTCTGATTGGTCGCTTCGACGCTGACTGTACGCGAGGTGCTAGCAGTGTGGTTGTTAGACGCGAGCGGCGGCCATTGTCTTATATTGATAGACTTCAAAGAATGGTGCGTTCACACCTCTCTACAAACCGTCAATCGTTTAATGATTTAAAATCAGTTCCATACCGACTGATTTTTTTAAAAACCTTTCTGGCCAATAGGCCTTCCTGTAATAGGCCTATTTTGTATTTGAAATGTGATTTCCTTGTTTCTTGCAATTAATTCTGTAAATGTATTTTTAATGTGTTTTATCTTCTCCATGTTTGGAGGTTTTTTCGATGAATAAATAAATAAATAATATGGGAGGGATGACCCGGATTGACCATCATCATGTATTTTACGCAAAACACGGAGGCCTACTATTTTAGTATAGTCCTGCTCAAAATAACTACGAAAAACATCACATTTTACCGAAAGATAAAATATGTTGGCCTATATTTCTTCCTAATTATATACATTTGAAGCATTTAACCATCCCATTTTACATTCACCAATAAAACTTTATTTTTATTTTCTCCTCCGTCTCGATGTTTTCGGCAAAACTTTGCTAAAGAAGAAAACAAAATTTTATTTTTATTCCGCCCTCCTCCAATGATCTTTAAAAAATTAAGTACGCGAAACAAGGAATAAAAATTCTCGCCTTAACTAAAATATATATTTAAATAAAAATATATTTTAAAAATACACTATGACTAATGGACAATGTTTGGGTTAAGTTAAGGGACTTTCTGTCTCAGGCAAAGCTATAGATAAGATAACTATATAATTTATATATCATTTATATAGTTTTATATAGTCTCAGTCGGGAAAAGACAACTAGGCCAATAATGTTTTCACCGATATGTTTAATTGTAAAAAAAATGGTTAGGCTTAGTTTTCGGTATCGGCCTTTCTAATTATGTTGAATGACTTACGATCACGTCAATACATTTCATTTCAGGTCTGAATAAAATAAAAAGTAAATTAAATTGTCAAGTTCCTGTAGTAATTTTTACAGATCATCCGAATAAATTTTTTTTTCTTGATGTTTTTAATTATTTTACCATGTGTCGTTCGAGTTTGTTATAGGCCTAGTATTATTTTATTTTAGCAACAATTCTTTAAAAAGTTACGATCACGTCAATAACATTTCATTTCAGGTCTGAATAAAATAAAAAGTAAATTAAATTGTCAAGTTCCTGTAGTAATTTTTACAGACCATCCGAATAAAAATTTATTTTTTTTCTTGATGTTTTTAATTATTTTACCATGTGTCGTTCGAGTTTGTTATAGGCCTATTATTATTTTATTTTAGCAACAATTCTTTAAAAAGTTAAATAAAATATATACTTTGGCCTATACCCGACGTAAAACTAACGGTGCTTCTTAATTTATTCAATAATTCTAAGAATAAGTCTCGCAGTTTTATATTTAAGAATTTTATTTGGTACAAAACCCAGATGTGTCATTCGAGTTTGTTATATTAATATTATTTAATTAGTAACAATCCTTAAAAAGTTAAATGAAATAACGGTGCTTATTAATTTATTCAACAATTCTAAGAATAAGTCTCGCAGCTAACACATATAATAATGCTATACCGTAATTTAGGCCTATTTATATTACTCCTTATAATGGAAACAAAAAGAAGAGCAAGACTTCTGTACCAAAATAAATTACGAAGACCGCCCTCTAGACACAGAAACTTGAGTTTACATGTCATTCTGGTTTCACATCATTATTACTACCCTGTGCAAAGGAATAGTGGTGCGAATACGTTCTAATTATGTGCTATAATTATTTAATAAAAGAAAAAAGAAAGGGAAATTGTAGTTAATAAGATGACAGCAATATTATTTACAAACATAAAGCTTATATGAAAATCTAACCAGCTACATTCCATCACTGGTGTGACCACCAAATATATTTTTTTATATAATACATATAAGAATACAAATACAATTCAGAAGAAGAAAACATGCAATAATAATAATAATAATAATAATAATAATAATAATAATAATAATAATAATAATAATAATAATAATAATAATAATAATAATAATAATAATAATGATGATGATGATAATGATGATGAACCTACGCGTATATTGGAAATAACCGGCCTAATATCAAACATACTGTATTCATAATATAACAGAGCCGAAATGGCTTGTCTACAAGATATACAAGATATTACATCAATCACAACATGTCATATCTGGCTTATTATTAAATGGCCTATTATTTATTCTTTATTAAGGGTTAAAGGTTAATCATTTATATTGCGCATTATAACCCTCCTACTACTGGGGCCTACTATTATGAACTTTGAAAACATACTTTGAAAAGTATAAAAATACAAATGTCAGTTTTTAACTGTACTGTATAAAACGTTATTGTGGAGTACATAATGGAGATGGGCGCAGCACGTTTCCGAACTGTTTATTTAAATTATCATTACAAATACAATCAATGTGGCCAGCCATATTATATAGAAAACAATAAATCTAGTAGTAGTATTATGTTTTTATTCAATGATTAATGAATGAAGATCTTGCTAGTAAAAATAGCTCGGAGCGTCGATGACATCTAGGATATACATTTCACCAAACGGACGCGGTGTGCCATTGACGGTACCGATGTTGTACGCATGCGCTTTTCCAAAGCGTTAAAAGAATAGACGACTTTTTAATATTGAAGTCTATTCTTCTCATTAATCAAATGTTGCGTTTTTGTTATAAACGCCTATTTTTTTAAACAGTTTGAGGCTCTGCAAAAAAAAGTAAATAAATAAATAGAATGCAAACGAAATTTCTTAAAATAAGTCGTCAGAATAAAACGAAAGGTGTAATTTTATTTTATTTCATTTTTTATTTTTTTGCTTTACTTATAAATTAACTATAATAAGCATTTACTACAAAAGGTAGAATTGATTAATGTTCTTAAATGACATATTCATATATATCTAGCAAATATGCAGCATCATCTGCTCGTATCTAATGTTGTATAAGATTAGGCCTATACAAATATTATATCAATAAATCAGTATGTATACGTTTGCTTTTTGGAATAGGCCTATATCATACGAATTTACAATGCAGACTCCCGTACATTCTAACTGACTAATGAAATTGTTATATATATATAGGCCCATGTATCTACTAAATGTAAGTACTAAGGCTGTGTTCACACACGCGCTCAACTTTCATATTCAGATCCTCGTACGGTTAGCGCTAACCAATTGTTCGTTCTCACACGGTGGCTAAAGGTTAGCTCCCGATCTGGTTACTCAACTCTAGTGTGAACCTAACCTTAAATGTACTAAATATGCATCTTCATCAGTCCGTAGTCCTATTTTGTTACGGTACTCATGTATATGAACGAATCAGGAGGCATGCGTTATAGGGCTACAGTATTATTTGTGTCATGCTTTGTAAATAAATACACATCTTATTTCTTATAACAATGAGGCCTAAATACGTTTAGATTCAACAACAAAGTCTGAGGGCTTTGGGTAAAAAAAGAATACTGTCACATCACGAATACAAACTAAGTTATAAGTAGAATCGTTGACGGCTCACTCCACAAAGGGATATAATGGGGTACCGTGCCTAATGAATATGAATTATTTACTTCCACAATATTTACTTTACAAAGAGTTACTAATGAATATAGTAGTTTTTACCTTACATATGAGATGTCTATGTTTGTACAGTTTGATACAGTGTAATAAGTCTGTAGGCCCACTGATTAGTTACACACGCTTTACTCGATCATGGAGGTGTAAAATAATTTCATGTATACATACCTACAGTTTATTTTATATACCTCCATGATTTGGAGGTACATGATATAGGCCAAGGTACACGATTCAGAAAATACTATAAATTATTAATGAAGCCCGGACGGTTACGGTTGATACAATCTTGAAAATGTAAAAACGGCCCTTGGAAAATAGTCCTAATTGACAGATAGGTCTAAGGTAAATATTACCTCAATATCTGGGATTATTTACAAGACAAAAAAGTACAATATTGCTTGCTTTTATTTGTAAACATTAACCAACGAAGGATTACTTTTTTTTCCATTTATTGAATTCTTAAGATAGGCCTATATCTCAAAGCAAAAATAACTCTCAATACTGACTGATTGACATATTTGTAAATAAACTAGATAAGAGAGTGTTTATTATAATAACGTAGGCGCATGCTGCACCAGCGGGGTACTAGGATTAAGGCGGGGATTTTCTCCGTGAATGTTGTACTGACCGATCGCTACCGAAATTTACCGGTATACCCGAGAATAATGTTTTAATATATAGTACTACATTTTAATGAATGCATATTTTAACTATAAATTTATTGTCATAAAAATACAATGTATAAATTATGAAATTGTTCTTTATTGCGAACCAAAGCTCAGTATATATGATACAAAAATAAATATACAGTATATATTAAATACCACATCACACACACACATCCACACACAAAAATACATGAAATCGATCCACTTACAACATGCATTATTATATTATTATACATTATGAAATTTGCGTATATCCTTGCATCCACATTGTTGCAATGATAACATTCACAATTATAACAAACTTAGGCTTATCTTTATTTGAACAGAAGTCTTAAGTGTAAACATGGGTATAGACACATCACGTAACCCAACAGAGAAAAGCTGATACAGTGATAGGATTATTTATTGGTATGGTGAAGGAGCTTATGAAGCAATCACATCAATCGTCCACAAAATTCACATAAATATGAATAGCCACTAGGCCTACTTAAAACACCTCTATCGCTAAGCATAAATGTACTAATGGTACCGTATTATACGTGGCTTAGTTGTTAAGCTTCAGTTCTTTCTATTTCGCTGAAAATGACTGAAACCAATGCCGTTATTAGGACAGTCCCACACAATTTTCTAATGGGTCCACAAAGAATAGGTCGACATTTTGAAAAACGAGTCCAAATTATGCAATTTCATACACTTTTTGAAAAATCGATCGTTTCGATTTCTAATATTTAGCATAAATATTTTTAAATGGGTCAACTTTAAAAATTGGTTCACATTATCTGAATTTACGGGTAAAGTGGGTCCACTCTGATGTCCCGCACTCTTTGAAAATCTTGGCTACGGCATTGACTAAGACATGTCTTAAAATTACCTGATTAAATTTTGGTTTTGCTTTTAAATGTGTGTTGTCTATTATATCTATTCCTGCATTATTATATTCAACTGTTCATCGTTTGGGTCCATTATTCACGATATGAGTTAGTTTTGATAGTATAAGGCTATAAGATTCGAAGACTGAAAAAACTTCTCAAAAATTACAGAAAGATGAAACTGATCTATTTTATTAATAAACAGGCCGAAGCCTAATAATTTGAATAATATTTTGCATTTTTTAAATTTTGCTGCTATATTATAAAATGTGGTAAACCTGTGAGTTTAAAACGTACGGTAACGTTCTCCCAATGCTTTGAGAAAGCGCCTTGCGTTACGTCAGCGTACCATCAATTGCACACCGCGGCCGTAAGTCCCTATGAAGCTCCGAGCTTTATTTCTTTATTCATTTAACAATTGCATTATTTTCTTTGTATTAAGTATTATATTCGAACATTGTATTTGTAGAGATGATTTATCTGTAGGCCTACTGTTTGCAGGAGGTTGCTGCGCCCAAATTCGATATTTTATTTTTTAAGATGAAACCTGCCTAAATAGTAATGTTACTACAGTAGGCCTATTTAATAAAAATGTTTAAAAATGACTATTTTATCAATACAGTGTTAGTACAATTTGATTGCAGACCTTTATCGTACCTCGTTATTTCTTAGGGTTTCTCACTTCACCTCACTT
The DNA here is from genome assembly GCF_011630105.1 of Anneissia japonica. Taxonomy (NCBI): domain Eukaryota; kingdom Metazoa; phylum Echinodermata; class Crinoidea; order Comatulida; family Comatulidae; genus Anneissia; species Anneissia japonica. The sequence continues at coordinate 431,140 of NW_022742159.1, read as the reverse complement.
CAAAAAAAAAAAAAAAAAAAAATCCTTTACTTATTATTTAAACACAAACACCGTAGACGGACCTCGTATGGTAGGTGCTGGCTGCGGGCCTGAGTAGTGATAAACCTATATTAATAATAATAATAATAATTATTATTATTATCTATTTAACTGGTACTAAATCTTATTTAATCAACTCTTATTTTATAATAAGATATAAGTAAAGACAAAGTTCTGAACGGCACAAAATTCACTATTTTTCAACAATTTTTTTCCACATTGCATTCCGGTGCAAAGAGATTAAAGACACATCATTAGTTCACAGCCATAATATCCTTATATTATGTGGATACAAATTTGTTAAAGTATAGGCCTATTAAAATGCTAAGCCGGCTATCCTAAAAAACAATATAGTGGGAGGACTATAATATTTTGTCTGGTGCGGGGATTGCATACTTTTATAGGGCCTGTTATTATACAATGTTATGAAATGAGGATTTTACCATAATGCCCATCCAGGGGGGAATTATAGTCTAGAATAATTCTAGACTAATTTTTCAATGGCTTAACTGACAAGTGCCTGATCCTAATATTCTTTGGTAGGCCTATGTAGTATTTTTCTCTGTCCATATTTTATTTACGTAGGCCTATGTGACAATCTGTGCGATGTGCCCGTAGGCATGATGAAGTCATATAACACACAAATATGGGAAAATTTAATTTCACACAAAATGTAATAATAGTGTGGGCAGAGCTTGAACGACGTTCTGAGTTAATTCTCCGTTTGTCTTACAGACATTAATGTTCCCCTAACACTGGTGAACCTAAGATCATCATCATCGTCGTCGTCGTAATATTCACTTGAATTTTTAAGCTTGTTAAAATCGCCACTCATTCCATTCCTAGAATCATTTTGATAATAGTGATAATAATAAGGCCTAGTAATAATAATGATAATAATACAAATACGTAATTTTAATTGAGCAAATATATGTTATCATAGATTTTTAAAGGTATTTATGTAGGGGCCTATTATATTTATTGTGTCGTTATTTGTAAGGAAAACCACTTTATTCATTTCGCTTTTTGGTTTTCCTCTCTTTTTCAACATTTTCATGACCAAATTTTCTTTTTGGGTTTGTTTTACTGTCTTAATGCATTGTTCTTTGTAGTTTTATATGTTCTGAGAGAAATAAATTATTGAATGAAATAAAATCATCAGAATATATTTTTGTTTACATATAATCATCATATTTTTATCAACATTATATTCCGTAAGAGAGCAATCCCGAAATAAATTAAAGTATCATACAGACTCTTTTTAATCAATGATGGTGTTCCTCCTAACATTGGCGAGCCTAAGGTTATTGACATGGGAGGCGGGTTTCAATTTTGTTTCAGACAGGAAGCTAAATATGAGAGGAGTTAGGCGGAGAATGGTTACACATTCTTTTTTCTTAAAAAATTTCTAAGGAGGCGCAAACTTATCGAGGGGTGTAGCGCACAAAAACTATACTCCTTTAACACACCACTCTCATTCTTATTCTGATTTCCGTACCCTATTCAAGAGAATAACCACCAAGTACGAAGGCATCATAAACACTGTTAAAATTTAAGACATAAAAAAATTAAGACACTCCATTATGTTTATTACATTATTACAAAACTTGAAGACAAAAACAAATTAAAAAGGACAAACAAAACAGCATTTGTATAAAATTTCAAGATAACAAGACAATATGTTGAAAAAAAAACCCTTTACCAGCATTCTGATTGATCAGAACACAGATAATGTAGTAGGCCTTATATTATTATAAAACTTAATGTAGCAGGATATTATTTTTAAAAAGTATAAATAACCACGGCTTTCAATTTAAAAGGGTGTTAAGAAACTTATTAATTGGGTGGTGCGTGATACAAATTTGTTTAATTTTGATAAACTATGTTTTGCCAAAACAGCGATACGGTATATTAATTCATAAAAATACTAATAGGAGGCTTGTGTATAATTGTACTCAATGCGATTGTTCAAACCAGTGTCAAAGCATGGTCAAAGAGTGTCTATACAGGGCGGAGTGTCTTGCGACGCTGTTTAGTTTAGATAAACTATGTTTCGAAGCGGTAATGTAGAAGAAATACCGTAGAGTATATGCAATACAAATGCAAAGGCGTTTACGGTGTCAGGAACGCTCTTTGTATTAAGTATTATATTCGAACATTGTATTTGTAGAGATGATTTATCTGTAGGCCTACTGTTTGCAGGAGGTTGCTGCGCCCAAATTCGATATTTTATTTTTTAAGATGAAACCTGCCTAAATAGTAATGTTACTACAGTAGGCCTATTTAATAAAAATGTTTAAAAATGACTATTTTATCAATACAGTGTTAGTACAATTTGGTTGCAGACCTTTATCGTACCGCGTTATTTTTTAGGGTTTCTCACTTCACCTCACTTCAAAAATGAAAAAAAAATCCTTTACTTATTATTTAAACACAAACACCGTGGCCGGACCTCGTATGGTAGGTGCTGGCTGCGGGCCTGAGTAGTGATAAACCTATATTAATAATAATAATAATAATTATTATTATTATCTATTTAACTGGTACTAAATCTTATTTAATCAACTCTTATTTTCTAATAAGATATAAGTAAAGACAAAGTTCTGAACGGCACAAAATTCACTATTTTTCAACAATTTTTTTCCCACACTGCATACCGGTGCAAATAGATTAAAGACACATCATTAGTTCACAGCCATTTTTACTATTGGGTTACCATGCTACATTAGCAATAATATATGCCTAGATAGTAGTAGTACTAATATCCTTATATTATGTGGATACAAATTTGTTAAAGTATAGGCCTATTAAAGTGCTAAGCCGGCTATCCTAAAAAAACAATATAGTGGGAGGACTATAATATTTTGTCTGGTGCGGGGATTGCATACTTTTATAGGGCCTGTTATTATACAATGTTATGAAATGAGGATTTTACCATAATGCCCATCCATGGAGGAATTATAGTCTAGAATAATTCTAGACTAATTTTTCAATGCCCTAACTGACAATTGCCTTATCCTAATATCATTTGGTAGGCCTATGTAATATTTTGCTCTGTCAATATTTTATTTACGTATGTGACAATCTGTGTGATGTGCCCGTAGGCATGAGGATGTCATATAACACCCAAATATGGGAAAATTTAATTTTACACAAAATGTAATAATAGTGTGGGCAGAGCTTGAACGACGTTCTGAGGTAATTCTCTTACAGACATTAATGTTCCCCCTAACACTGGCGAACCTAAGATCATCATCATCGTCGTCATCGTCATCATCATCATCATCATCATCGTCGTCGTCGTCGGGGAAATATTCACTTGACATTTTTAAGTTTGTTAAAATCGCCACTCATTCCATTCCTAGAATCATTTTGATAATAGTGATAATAATAATAATAATAATAATAAGGCCTAGTAATAATAATGATAATAATACAAATACGTAATTTTAATAGAGCAAATATATGTTATAATAGGTATTTATGTAGGGGCCTATTATATTTATTGTGTCGTTATTTGTAAGGAAAACCACTTTATAGTAGATTCATTTCGATTTTTGGTTTTCCTCTCTCTTTTAACATTTTTATGACCCAATTTTCTTTTTGGGTTTGTTTTACTGTCTTAATGCATTGTTCTTTGTAGTTTTATATGTTCTGAGAGAAATAAATTATTGAATGAAATAAAATCATCAGAATATATTTTTGTTTACATATAATTATCATATTTTTATCAACATTATATTCCGTAAGAGAGCAATCCCGAAATAAATTAAAGTATCATACAGACTCTTTTTAATCAATGATGGTGTTCCTCCTAACATTGGCGAGCCTAAGGTTATTGGCATGGGAGGCGGGTTTCAATTTTGTTTCAGACAGGAAGCTAAATATGAGAGGAGTTAGGCGGAGAATGGTTACACATTCTTTTTTCTTAAAAAATGTCTAAGGAGGCGCAAACTTATTGAGGGGTGTAGCGCACAAAAACTATACTCCTTTAATACACCACTCTCATTCTTATTCTGATTTCCGTACCCTATTCAAGAGAATAACCACCAAGTACGAAGGCATCATAAACACTGTTAAAATTTAAGACATAAAAAAATTAAGACACTCCATTATGTTTATTACATTATTACAAAACTTGAAGACAAAAACAAATTAAAAAGGACAAACAAAACAGCATTTGTATAAAATTTCAAGATAACAAGACAATATGTTGAAAAAAAAACCCTTTACCAGCATTCTGATTGATCAGAACACAGATAATGTAGTAGGCCTTATATTATTATAAAACTTAATGTAGCAGGATATTATTTTTAAAAAGTATAAATAACCACGGCTTTCAATTTAAAAGGGTGTTAAGAAACTTATTAATTGGGTGGTGCGTGATACAAATTTGTTTAATTTTGATAAACTATGTTTTGCCAAAACAGCGATACGGTATATTAATTCATAAAAATACTAATAGGAGGCTTGTGTATAATTGTACTCAATGCGATTGTTCAAACCAGTGTCAAAGCATGGTCAAAGAGTGTCTATACAGGGCGGAGTGTCTTGCGACGCTGTTTAGTTTAGATAAACTATGTTTCGAAGCGGTAATATAGAAGAAATACCGTAGAGTATATGCAATACAAATGCAAAGGCGTTTACGGTGTCAGGAACGCTTTATTTATTAGGTGGAGTGTCTTGCGACGTTGTTTAGTTTCGATAAACTATGTTTCGCCGCGGAAAAGTATAGAAGTAGTACAGTATATGCATTAAAAATGCAAGAGGCGTTTAAGGTGTCAAGAACGATTTATTTAGGTGGAGTGTCGTACAAAGTTGTTATTCACGATGAAATATTGCAAGTTTGGCTAAAACTAACAAGGTTTTAAAATTATCAATTTAGGCCTATAATATAGGCCTAATTGTATAGTTATTTCAAAAATAACAACAACAAAAAAAACCAAACAATTAAAACATCGCAACAAATATGCAGAATTGAGTTTTAAACTCACAAAGAAAAAAAGGAGAAAAAGAAATCATAATAAAAAAGTATATGGTCTAATTAATATACACACCAAGAATAGCAATATTATAATTAAATATAGAACTACTGGACTACAATAATGATGTTTAGAATTACAAAGTGTTTCAAAATAATTATGTTTGTTTCTAGTAGTAGGCCTATGAAAAACAGTAATGATAGCCTATTGGCCTAGTATAATAAATGAATCCACTGAGTTTAAGCAAAACAAATGAAATATAGGCCTAATAAGGTCTTATTATTATAAACTTATAATTTTGGCCTAGGACTGCCTAGTTCATACTATTCTTAAGTTGTATTTAAATCAAACTGAGTATTTATTATCTTGTTTGTTGATTTATTCAACAATGGTTTTATAATTTATTTTTGGTATTTATTATTCCAGCAAAATAATAGCAAATAAAAAATACCACAAACTAAGGAACAAAACGACGAAAATACACAAGATTGGCTACAAAATAGTAAGGGGCTAATCATAATGTGACAGATCTAACAAAACAAAGATACACAGGCTAAATATTATTCAAAATTTTCTTTAAACAGAGCATGGAGGAAAGAATAAATGTAGGCCTATAGAGCAACTGAAAATATCAATCACATGGTCTATTAAAAAAACATAATTACAATATCTTGTTTCTATCTATGTGTATTTAGATATATAATAATAATAATAATATTGATTACGGTACTTGATTAATTGGGCGCCTTTTTTTTTTTGCAGTTATGCGCAATATCGATTAGGGCAAAAAATCTTCGAGCATTATTCAATCGAAACCTTTATTTTATTCACGAAAATACACATTTAAAACCGTTCACCTTAAAGACGGTGTTCTTCCACCCTCTTCCACAAAGTCGTAATATAAAAGAATGTAACACATTAAATAACCTAACACATTAAATAGGCCTATTAGAAGAATTTATACAAGTTTTCAACAAGAATAACTGCCGGTAGTAATTAGCATACTGCAATAATAGTATAACTAAATCATCAAACTAATGATGTGCATGGTTTGTCCATTTTAGATGGTTTGTCAATTTTAAGTGCCAAGAAATGTTTCTGTGCAATTTGACGTCCAAGTATACGGCGCGTTTGCACAACAGGCCAACACAGGCGTACATGTGAGTTAGGTTCCCCTGATTATCATCAGATACCTAGGCCTACACTGTCCATGAGTTAATCGCATTTTGACCGCTTTAGCACCGGTATAGGCCTACCCGTTGTAATAAATCGTGTTTTATTATCGCTACAGCACAATTTTGGCACTACATCTGATATAGCCTCATCGATAGGGTCGAGCGCTCGTGAATAAAATTATTTAACTGATTCCTTATAATGTATTTACTTACTAATACGGCTACTCAACTACCTTTGAAAAACGTTCTTGTTCACACAGTTCTTGGGCTACGATATACCATGGCTATATCCAGGCATAATATTTTGTTATAATCTAAGCAAGAAAATATAGTTTTATCGTTACCCTTACAGTAATGTCAAGCTTTGTCGAAATATATTGCATATTTTATGTCCAGTGTTTATATTGTGAATGGTTGCATATAATTAACTTTTGTATTTTTCTAATTGATATTGGTTTTTTTTTTCAAAACATTAACACCCACAACTAATACAGAACTATTACATTCCCACAACCCCAACAAATTCACGCCTACAATGTTGTTAAATTCACCCTATAGTAATATTTACACTCAATTTAGTTGAGAGTTAGGCTAACACCTATACTGAGGAAACCTCTTCCATAACAACATATATGCCTAGTCATTGCTAAGAAACACTTCCATACGCATGTAACATCTTTGTAGACATTCAATTAAGGGGACACGTTTTAGGCCACGAAACGATGGAAAATTCAGGGGAGAAAGCTATTAAGGGGACACTCTTCTGGTTAGGCCACTTGCATCTTTTATTTACTTATTTGCGTCTTGCATATTTATTTACTTAGGCCTATTCTTTTTACGTAAGTTATTTATTTATTTTTATTAATTAAATAATTTTCTTCTTTCATTTATTTATTTTTATTGTTGGTAATTAATGACTTTGTGCTATTAATTATTGAATTGCTATGTTATCCTGATAGTACTGATAGAAAATTTGTAGAGGGACCAGTTCCCTTTGTTATCTATCAGGTCTCTTATTTGAGTTAAATTATGAATATGAATCTACTGTATTATATATGCAATCAAAATTTATATATTTATATATTTTTTACAAAAAATCTGAGGCAAAAATGTATCATTTCCCCATGAAAAATATAGACAGATCAAACAACTGGATATGCCGATAATTGTAGACATATTATAAATCACAATGCAAACATAAATAGGCCTAATGATAGAATAATAAATAAATAAATACAAAATATTGCACCATTTTATATATATATATATATATATATATATTATTATTATTATTATTATTATTATTATTATTATTATTATTATTATTATTATTATTATTATTATTATTATTATTATTATTATTTGTTTGTCTTGTAAACTGTAAAAAAACTGTTGCACAACGTCGTAAAAATCACGAATCCAAAAACGACATGGCGATCAAGCGAAATCGAATTTTTAGTGCTCCCTGGCGTTTCGAATAAGACTTAATTATTATAAAGCATCTGCAGGCAGCAATAGTGTACCTAAACATCAATAATTTCAGTTTACATTGTTTTAAAGGCAATATATATGCGTTCACAATTAAATTTTAGTAAAATTTAAATTAACTATAATTAAAGCATTTTTTCCATAGTTGGTGTTTTGTAAAACAGTATTTTGTAAAACCTGGATGTTTCAACAGGACAATGTTATTTGTTTTAATAAAATCTAGCAGCGTCTTTTTAGTAAAGAAGAATAATAAAGTAAATTTCTATGAAAAGGCTTCTATTCATATTTTTTTTATGAAAGCGCGTCGCGGCGTCATCAAATGCGCGTCTAATGATTGTTTGATAGCAAATCATACCGACGTCGAACCATACGGTAGCTTTTTAGGCGAGACTTTATTAATGCCTTCTTCAGCGAACTTATTTCAGAGGAGGGCGAAAAAACTTTTTTTTTTATTATCTAGGAAATGATTTTTGCCGAAGTATCTTGGCGGAAGAGAAACTAAATAAATTGTATTGATAATATTAAAAGTGTATTAATGAGATTGATAAATGCTTTAAATTTATATAATTAAGGAAGAAATATTGTCGGCCTATCTTATTTTTGGAGATTTTAGTTGAGCGGAAGGCGTAAATGAATAAAGCAATTTATTTCAAGTTTTTCCGATAGGCCTATTCCCATTTTCCTCGGGGAGTCGTCAAAATACATGTTTTAAATGCATTTTTTGTTTTAATTTATATTTTAAGGATGATAGCTTATCTAAATAACTCGGAAATGAGTTAATTAATAAACTGTGACTCACCTATTTCATGGACATTGAACGATAATGATAATAGCGTAAACATAAATAATCATTCCTATCATTTTTCAAGTTTGTAGATATTCCTCACATGTATACATTAAAAAAATAAATTTAAAAAAAAAGTATACAGGCCCGTGTGGCCATCATCTACAGAAGGGGGTCCTGAGCTTTGGATTCAGAGGTCCCCGTGGATTGAGTGCTTAAATAAAACGATATGATGCATCTTGCAGTTTAAAATAGAAAAGAAACTATAATTATTATACAAATTGTTAATGGATTTTAAATTTTAACGTCTATTTTTTGTAAGTGTGGTCTGTTTAAGATGGTGAAGGTTTGCTGAAGGCTGGGGGTAGGGTGTTTTGATAGTAAATTTGGGCCTAGGCTACACGGCTCCTTAGGCTTTTGTTCAGAACACGTATATCCACATTGATACGACTTATTTCTCACTGATCAAACTGTCCTCTTGTCTTCATATATGAAAGTATTCCTCTATGCTTTCACAATGTGTTTTTATATGTGTTCATTTATTACTAGGTCTACTAGCCTTTTTTATGGAATAGTACCTAACCTAGAAAAGTCAAATGTGTTAATCGTTGTCCAAAAGAGTTCACAACGTGGAAATTTTATTTTATTTTTTTCATCAACGTCCAACAGTGACCGAGGTCACCCTTTATCAGGACGGAATAATAAAATTTTTATGAACATAAGAAGTTTGAACATAGCCTACTAAATATTACTAACACAAGACAAACAAAACCTTTTGACAAAAACACTAGGAGAATCACAAAAAATGTCAATAGAAAAATCAATTTTACATAAAATAATTGTATAATTTTGGCAGACGATTGATAAACCCATTATTAGTAACATTCGCTCTCCCCGCTGGACTTGAAGTAAGAGCAGGATTACGTAATTGGTATTGTGGAACAGAAAGAGGAAAATAAAATACTAAATGAAATAGACAATATAAATATTCGGGCATTATAATTCACAATAAAAACAATGATAATAAACACATTAAAGAGGTAGATAAAAAGGTAAAAAAATTATTGCCAGGCCTATATCAGATCAATTCCCTCTAAATCTGCGACCAATTTCAATTGTAAAAAAAAAAAAAAAAAAAACAATTTTAAAATATTTGACTACCATTGAAAACATATTTAGTTAAGGCTGTGTCCCAAGAACAAACTTATGAAAGAAATTACCACCGCTAATTATTGTACTTACATGTTTCTGTGCCTTGTTGAAATTGTATTTAGGTTCTGTTTTTGATATTCATTATTTCTTTTCAAGTACAATGATATTTTCAGATGATTTTTATATTTATATACTTGTAACTTTTATATTTGCTTAGCTGTGTATGGGTCGAAACTCTGCTTGCGGGAACGTTCCTGTTATAAATGAGTGAACCAATATCATCTAACTTGCTGTTCTATATGGCTATTTGTTGCATGAAAAAACTTCGTAGTAATAACATGGTAATAATAACTCTACCGTAAATTAACATTTTTAAATGACGTGCGCGTGGACACCTTAGGCATCGTATTCTTCATTTTGTACAGAGAATTTGAAACAGCAATGGAACCTCAAAGATTGGTATTCTGGTTAATATTTTAAATTTTACCGTACCATTCTAAATTTATTTAGGCCTACAAGTCTGGAAGGTCACTGACCGAGGGTAAAAAAGAACCCACGCACCATGAAACACACGAACTCGAAACATTGTTTAAAAAAAAAAATAATTAACACATTTTACGCTTAGTCGGACTGACTCATTGCACCGATTTTCTTATCTTCCACGAAGTCACTAACGAACATATGGGTCCGGAGCTATAAGAAAGTATAGACAATTATTCCGGTTTATAAACATCAATTATTGCATTGATAAGTGTATCAGCTCTTTATTGCCAAGAGGAATTGGTATGATTCGGTGTGAGTTTCCGGTCATAGGCCCTACTCATCGTTCAGAAGTGGCTCATTCTTTATGTACAAACTATATTGTCTATGAGTCACTTAATAAAGATTGCATATAGTATTCTAATGTTTTCCCAGCTGGGTAGTGTTGGTAAACAGGCGACAAATTATTCTTATTTTTCAATAAACTACAGAACATAAAACCCCTTGGCCATATACTTACAGTAGGCCTGTTTCGGTAAATAACCCTGCGTTTACATTGACCATATTTGTCTGCCTTATATAGGTCCTACGATTTAATTCACAATTACATTTAATATAGGCCTATTATACAGACTCATGTAGGCCTACGTGATGAAAAGTTTGCTCTACTTGAAACGTAATAATATATAGCATATCAACGTTATTTAGCTTTTTCCTTATTTTTAATTTCATTTATTCGATATTAAATTATATTTAATCTTGTAATCGGTGTTTTACACTATTGGATGCAATACTCATCGTAAACAAATGCACAAATAAGGCCTACAAAACAAGAATAAAAAGTAGTAGGCCTATATATCATAACTCTCTAAATACTCACACGGGGATTTATTACGAACCTGGACTAGCTTATGTTCTATGTACACTAGTATAGTTATAATCAAATATAATACACTGACGATTAGGCCTATTAGGTACTGCAGCGATCTATATTTATTGGTCCTTTCCTATAAAGTTGCAGTTGAATAGCCAGTCCCAGTTTTTGTAGGCCTATACATATAAAATGCCCCGATTTTTGCCAGGTTGTGATGCCTGAGTTAGGCCTATGATAACTGATAGATACGGTAATAAATTCGCTTCATTTTATTTTATTTTTTTATGATTCAGAAAATTATTCTTTTTTTTATGTTTTCACATTTCCCCTTTACCACACACGAATAGGAACATTTTTCGTTACAATTTTCGTCAAAGATATTGCATGTTATAATCAAATTGAAGCTTAACACAAGTCACAACTGACAAAAACGAGAATTACAAGCAACATAAAAACACACGAAACATTTCGAATCAGAACTATATTTAGAGTAGGCTATTGTAAATACAATTTGTTTTATATTATTTGCTAATTGGTACCGGTATATTACTATTTGTTTATAATTTAGATTAAATTGGTTTATAAAATAAATCATCATTTTTATATATTTAAATTGAAAGTACTGAAACTCTTGTATTACAAAGTAAGAAATAAATCTAAGCTACAGTACTATAATGACCACAAATATTTTATTTTACGACCTATGTTTAAAACCTGTATTTTTAGAGTTTGTTTTGATTATAAAACACAATGTTTTCCTATCTTGTAGTATGTAATTACTAGAAATTACTGAATACTAGAATAGTACATGGTTTGCACACTGAAATTAGATGATGATAGCAAATCGGTTGCGTCATACCTTCCCTACATTGCCCGTTTTAGTTAGAAAGATAAAAAACAAAATAAAAATAATGAACCGGAAAAATAAGGCTAGCATGAAATTCATTGAAAGCGAACGGGAAATATGAGCGGTGATTTGAAATCACAAAACGATTGACGGTTTATTAAGAGGTGCTACCGCATCATTCTTTAATCCCCTGTCAGTTAAGACAATGCCCGCCGGTCGCGTCTAGCAAGCTACAACGCTAGCACCTCCCCGCGTGCAGTGACCGTCAAATGAGCAATCAGAGATGGGCGCTTCTTTTGTTTTACGAGGGTTACGTAATCACGGGGGTTGTAATCAGTGACCGAGTATAGCAGTGACATGGGCATACGGAGAATATAAATAATCGAACTTCTGCCTGAGTTATCATATCGCTCATTGAGTTCATACAGTAGAGTTAATAAAAAAAAATCTGAAATCTGTTATATAAGTTTGATCCTGAATCATGTGTGACCGAGAGCGTTCAGTTTCGCCAATCTTTCACAACTTGACTTGTGCCACTGATTCTGACAGGGCATCGCCTGCATCGATTACCAGTTCTTCAAATGGGTCAGAAACATCGTTGAATGCTGGTTCAACACATCGACGATCGACCAAAGGTAAACAGCGACCAGCCTACAAACGCCGTGTCAAGCCGCCTTACTCCTACGTCGAAATGATTGGTATGGCCATCAAATCCTCGTCTTCTGGCAGAATGACTCTTCGAGACATCACCGACTACATGAGAGACAAGTTCCCTTGCTTTCGTGGCGAATACGTTGGCTGGAAGAACAGTGTCAGACACAATCTATCTGCTAGTGAGTGCTTCAGTAAAATTTTGCGAGATTCTAGTCGACCGTATGGTAAAGACAATTTCTGGACATTCAATGCAGAATGTGAACACTGCAAGAACAACCGTGAGAACGATGCTGCCTGCAATAGAATTCTAGCTATAAACAAAATATCTCGGTCTCCTGCATCAAGTGAGTCAGCTGGCAAGCCTGCTGCATCCAACCAAACCAAACTACTCAACCACCCTACAACTGAAATATCCAGCTATCAACGCAACAACGCTGCATCGGAGTCACACTACGACGACAGGTACTACGACCAACATTCATACACTGCTCATCATGGTTCTCGTCGTCAGCATCGCTACCATCCTTACACACCTCCACACAGCAACCACACATGGCAGCATGGACGTCATCCGGCAGCGCACCAAGGAACCAACAACGTGGATGATCTGTCAACTCTTGAGGACCTGTATGTGCCGGCGCATGACATAGATTTCTCAATGTACAGCGATTCTGAATCACATTCAGGACAATCCTATCAAGTTGGAAAAGACGGGAAGCTACATGTAGTTCAACCTTATAAGGTAGGTGAGTTTGATTTTATATAGAATAAAACACGTTGATGTTCGATCATGATGTGATTAAATTTTGCATCTTATTTATTTTTTAAAAAAATTTGGATCTGACGTAAAAATACGAAACTGATCTATTTTTGGGACACATCATAACGTTTACAAAGCGGGCTGTTTCATATAGCTATCTACAAAGCTCTTTATTTTTTTAAATATAAAATTAGTTAAAATATAATAATATAAAATGATATGATTAAAATATAATAATATAAAATGATAATAAAAAAAATATAAAATGTTTTTTTTTACGTTTATTCATCCATTTTAGATCATTATTTACAATCAGAAACATACGGTTGACATTTTTACACACTTAGCAGTCTTCATTTTTTGAAATATAAAATTTGTTTAGTATTTGTCTAATGTTAACATGGAAGCCACTAAGTTAATCATTATGTTGTCTTACTTCCGTTTTAACTTCACTTTATTTATCTCTTCTTGTAGGCGGATCAGCAAAGCCTCGTTCCGTATCCTATGTACCATCCCAGTGGTTTTCGAGCTTATGAGCCATTCTACTATCCATACATGGACTATCCGTACCAACTACCACCACAAGACCAGTACGATTGGAGAAGAGCGCCGCCGGTTGACAAGGAAGATGGCTGCGTGTATCCACCTCCATACGATTTCGACCAACAATGCGATAATCCATCTTTCCCGTCGTCTCCTTCATCCACTCACTCGTCCGATTCCTCTTCAACTGTTTTCGCACCTTCTTCGCTTTTGTCGATTGTTAGTGATACATCGTAGCAACCGAATAAAAGTAATGTTCGGTTAAATAGTTAAACGTACAGTACACATTTCGTAATAATATACGGTTCATAATATAAGTCAACAGCTCGCACTAAACCATTATTATTAAAGTAGACTTACTATAATGTTAATATACACATGTCGTGTTGTACCGTACGTATATCATCATTTACCAGTTTCGATGTTTTAAAAGTTACTATTGTGCAATGTTATTCTAAATATAATCCATGTTTGATTTAAAAGTTATTTTTTTCTCAATTCTAAAATTATGCTTCTCAGCATTATGTGATATTTTGTGTATTTATTTAACATAACTGTAAATTATTATTGAAAACTGATGTGTATATTTTGGTAAATAAATATTGCTTTTTGAAATTTATCATTGATTATTGGTAATTGATTGTAGTGTTCTGAGTTACTGTGTGTGAGACGTGATGAATGAGAGGAGCTTGTGTGAAGTATTGACATGAATATTCATTAGATCATACAGCACAGAGATACCTGACTAGCTGGAACTATAATTAATATAATCTTAATAATTATAAATAGTTTTTTAAATCAAAGTTTTAAACTAAAAACTAAAACGAAGAAACGTATTATTGACATGAATATTCATTAGATCATGCAGCAGAGATACCTGACTAGCTGGAACTATAAAAGAAGATGAGAAGTAGCAACAAAAACAATTATCACAGAAGTGCCATCTAAAACAAATATTCTCTTATTAATTATAAATATTTTTATATCAAAGTTTTGAACTAAAAACTAAAACGAAGAAATATTTCCAATACTGACCTATGTTACGGTACTTAGATAAAAAATGAAAATAATGAAATTATAAATTTCTATATACATTTAACAAAAAACTAAAATGAAGAAACATTATAGGCCTATGTTGCTAAGTTTTACAAATTGTTGAAACACAGGCACATAACTATAAACTTTTTAACGAATAGAAATAATTTAAAACTTCCATAAATAATATTATGGTCGTGGAATGTGTCATATTATGGTCCTAGAATGTGTCGATATGCTTTGCATATAGGCCTACAGTACAGTTGCTACTCTAAAATACCGCTGTTCATGAACATAACGATATTTAATAAAATACTGTAAGCCTATGTTAACTTTACTTAGTCTACAGTGTAGACAAAGATAGGCCTATTTTTGTAATACAAAATGCAGATGTACCGTAACATAAAAATAATAATAGTGTATATGTACAGTGCTACAAATAATTATGTGTGGCCTATAAGAAACTCATATTTACACTTTAGCATGGCAAAGAGTTATTTCGGTAGTAATATGTTGAATTTCCTTCATCTAGCAGTCACAATGAATGTTCAATCTATCAATAATCAGGTTTTGAGCATGAAATACACTCTCACAACCATAGGTAAAATCAGAGTGAAAATAAATATAATTACAGATCAAATATAAACAAAATATATTATAAGTATCGTATTATAGTAAAATAAATACAAAAATAATTTTACAAAACAGGTAGTCTGGTTTATGAGAATATTAAAAAATGGAAGAATGAGCCATATCATTAAGAATATATAATAGGTACCGTAAAATAAATAAGTAAATAAGTCGGTCATTGTTTGCTAGTTTGAGTGTCATTCATTATTCTTTATGCCTTACGATACAATAATCGCAGATCGGGGATTTTCATTTCGATAGTCTATAGAGTCATTTTACCCGGCCTTCGTGGTCATTTTACCAGGTTTTTATACAGTATACAGCCTTTATCAGTCTGCCCTAATCGATCCACGACACAGGGGAAATGTTAAGCTAATGTTAATTTTATTCTTCATTAACCCACCCAATTCTTTCTGCCAACCTCCTTTCTTCGAACTTTTTATGAACCACGGGCCTAGCGTACAATAAAAATAAATGAAAAAGACCGGGTTCTCCATCGTGTATCCAAAAAAAAAAAAAAAAAAAAAAAGCATGAAAGCATGGACGTGAGTTTTTCACCACAAACTGAATCTCATGGTTAGAAATTCAAAAATTGAGTTTATATTATATTTGGGTAGATCACGTTATAAGCTTTAATTTGGTCTTTGAAAGGTTTCCCTAGGATAAGTAATCCACAGATATGAGCATTAAAGTTCGGTGTATGAGAGGTATACTAACCTGTACAACTAATAGGACAGAGTTACAGAATATGTGCAGAGAACATTGTTTTATATCAAGTTACTCAAAAACATTAAAATACAAATTTTGTAAAAATTTTGACTTTGACCTATTTTGGTGAATACAGTACAGTATCTCACTATGATTTCACCAACGATGCAAATCAGTTTGTGGTAAGACCTCTTATTTGATCATGATGTCATGACTAAATAAGACACAATCATAATATATTTCAATTCAAACGACAGATTGATTGATCATTGATGGATTGATTGATTGACATATTTGTATATCTCAAACAACATCTAGATAACTTAGTGTGTTTGTATAATCCTAATGGGCGCATGCTGCACCAGCAGGGACTAGGGATTAATGGAGGATTAAGGATCTGCGAACGTTAGACAGGCCTGGCAGATTGCTACCGAAGTAATGTTAATAATATTTACAGTGCGTAAAGTAAATATTGTATTAGTGAGTCTATGGTCTTAGACTGTAGTTAATTGCCAATTATTATGTACATTATTTATATAGCGCCTTTTCTTTGTAGATACAAAGCTATTCTTTTCCCTGGTTACTGGGTCCGCATGCTTAAATGTTGCTGCTGGTAATCAGTGCAGGAGCAAGCAACCCCGCCAGATACCAATTTATACTTCTGGTATAGGTAGAGAGAAGCAATGTAGATAATGCCTTGATCATTTAATGATGGCGCTTCACATTTTTGATATTTTAAATGATTTAGATAAAGTTGTCTTTTAAATTGGTGCACATAATTTTCATAATACAGTAATATTATTCTTCTAGTTATTGAATTGGTACTAATAGTGCTTTATCAATAGCCCGTTGCTTAATGATTATCTTATTTATGTATATTTTGTAAATACTACACCGTGTACTGTGTCAGTTTGTATTGTTGTTTTTTTCATAGATGTTAATCATATCAATTATATTTTGATGAATTACAAAATTTGAATATATTTATATATTTTCAATATGTTTTGCATCTGTAACGATAGACGTTGCTAATATTCCTAATGGAAATAAGCGATTTATTATTTAGCCTAATTGCTTTTTTATTATTAAATGAATGGTAAAACAAAGCAGACAAATATCTTCAATTAGGCATACTCGGCTATGATACATAACAACTTCCTCTAACGTTAGATACAGTATCGCCCTAAGACATAAACTTTATTTCGATATCTTGAATATGCAAATGAGCTGACCTGGAGGAGTACACTTTTCATGCCGTCAGCACGGTGACGTTAAGCCCACCGTCAATCAACCTAATCCCTCTTGATAACTTCCTCTTACCAATGATCAACTTGATAAAGGATTAAGATTAGGTGGAAAAGATTGATGAGCAAGCACGCCTTCCCATAGTATTTGTGATTTATTGGATATTGTTAAATGAAAAAAAAACAATTAATTTAGCACTTCGCATGTATGCCTTCAAAATAACGCTTTTAAGCTCTTAAAATTCTTATTTAACAGAATTACACGTAGGCCTATGATATGGGTTCTATGTAAAATGGTTAGCTGGGTTAGCTTAATGTATTTACGTTTTTCAATGTCATGTGTATTACTTTGATGTGTGTTTAAGGGTATATTGGTTAGTGTATAATATGCAGGGCCCAAATGGAAATCAGTTTGAGCTTACCCTGGGTAAATAAATGGAATGAAATAAATAAATAAAAATGCTCAAAGCAGCAGCAACAAATTTACAAATCTTGTGCCGCCGTTGAATGGCCCGAATCTGGATCAAAATAAACGAATGAGGCCTAGCTTGGAGCTATAACATTTATTTTATAGACGTTATAGTTTTATCATTTATATTTTGATGATTCATCAAATTTGAATATTTTTATAGATTTTCAATATGTTTTGAACGTGTTGTTGGCGGTAGGCGCTGCCAATTTTCCATGAACGTAGGCCTATACAACACACACATCGTAAAATGATAGACCTATAATATAATGCTTAATTAAGAAGATGTTTGGATTTCTACCATCTTCGGGATGTTTTGGTTTCAGAAAATTTTAACTTACGGAAAGGGATTTAATCACCCTCTCTCGCGTAGGACACGCCAACCTCACTCAGTCGAACATAAATAATTATAACAATGTATTTTTAAATGTATTATTCCATCTGCAGCCAACAGAAAAAAAATGTGATTAAAAAGATCATAGACACAAAAAATTAAATCTATCCGCAGCATAATAATCTTAAACATAACGAATTGTCATTGAAAATATCAGTTTTATTAGAACAAAAGTAGGCTATCTTGGAATGAAAAAAAGGGTAGGGCCTAATCGATTATTTATTTTACGCTTTGCATCTTTAACTTCTTCGTTGCCTCACAATAGGCCTACCCGCAGTTTATCTGAACAGGGAGCACTCATATCAAGTAAAATGACTTCTCCCTAATATGAACACAAGAGAGCGGTGAATCACGCCATTCGATAGTTATTTGCTAACAAGCGTATTAAAGCCGACCGATAAACTATATACCAATATAGCGCTGATCCTTTTGTGTTATTGTTTTTTGTAAAGAAAGAAATTGTCTACCAGTAAAATGGCGCTTGGTAGCAAATAACTATTGGATCTGGGTTCGCCCATCCTTTGAATTCGCATAGGCCTAAACGGGTGGCAGGCATTTAGCAACCCGGACTTTCTTTCTAAGCAAGACATTACAAGTTACGAAATGCCAGAGGGGCAGAGTTATGGAAAGTGCGGGTTACGAAATGTCGACACCCCCGGATAAAGAACAGATATTTTCAAAAAAGACTAATATTACACAATACAAATCCAGGATTTTCTTTTTCTACTTTCACTTTCCTGCATATATAATTGAGTTGAGTTTATCCAATGAACAAAAAATTTCGTATCATAAATTGTTTACTTAATAAAAAAAAAATACTTTACTTTTCTACTGAAGTTCACCAAGCTATTTATTTGCTGTAAGTTTTAATTGAACATCAGAGCGCGAAAATATTTCGTCGCCAATTACCGTCACAGAAAACACAGTAATAATGCCGTTTATCTATCATAAAGTATTCTGCCGAATTCTGCCACCTAAAATTAAATAATAAAAAAGAAAAAATTGCTTAATTTGCATAATAGTATTTCACTAAAATTATCTTTACCTTTCAATAGAAAATTAGAAAAGTTTGTTTCCCGCCAAATAACGGACGTTTAAAACTACGTTAAAATACAATTTATTAGTCTCTGCATTTAAATTTCTGGCAGCAAAATTTAAGAATTTTCGTAGTATAAGATCTGTAAATGACTGTAAACTTCAGAGGAAATAAATAAATAAGACTTGTTAAGAGTTATGTGCCACATTATATTTTAATGAGCAATTTGGAGTATTATTTTGAGGGGTTTTCTTTATTGGTTTTTCATATTTATTATTAAATAGGCTGGTGGAATCGGTTTCGAGCCTATTAGTTACTAAATTCGCGGGCTCCACAGGGACTAACTAACTAGGCACTTCCCCTACCTCAGTTTAAGACTAGAGAGCACAGAATTTACTATGAATAATAGAGGGGAGGCTGAAATTCCTGTGACATGACACCGATATATGCTGGGACTCGTTATACACGAGGAATGGTCACTCCTCCCACAGCATTGCAGCCTGCTTTCAAAGGCCATGGAAAAGGACACTCCGGCCTGTGAGTCTAGAGCTCCGGTTTAACTGTTACCTTTCATATGGCGTATTATAATATAAGCACAGAAACCTTCATTTCAATACTGTAATCTTGTATTGTCTTTTATAAATTTTGATGCAACTGTATGATCAAAGATTTTCCGAATAAACTCAAATCAAATAAAAAAAGAAAAACCATGTAAACAGTAAATGATAGCCTAATTTATAAATGCAGTACTTAGAAACAATAATAACTACAAAACTACATCAACTTGTTAATATATAAGGATTTATTTTACACTTTACAAAGTAATGTCAGGTAGACGACACAACAAATAAGGTAATTTACAAAAAATATACAATATTTCAATTACAAATGAAGTAGTGTATTTGATCATTTAAATTTTTCATTTCAATATTTTATTTTGTAATTAAATGATTTTTTTTGTGCCGTGCAATACTTAACTTATTTATGCATAGTAGTATTTTAATGATGTTAAATATTGCATGGTGTTATTATATCAGTATTATTACTTACTGTATTTCAAATAAATATTTGCAATCAATGTCATTTTTTTTTGGTCAGACTTTAATAGTTTTTTAATACTATGTCAGGTTATACTATCGTAATAATAGTATTTCAGTGTGAATTGAACCAAGGATAGAATATCTGCTGCTCTCAATCTCATTTGTTTCAGCTTTGGTTCAATGAATGTTCATCCGTCACATCATATGGCTATAATATAGATTTGTATTTGCACGCAAACATCACCCACGTGGCACAGGCTGATTCGGGATACGTGAACACGCGTACACGTACAGCTAACCTAACATGATCACCACGACAGCAGACAATATTCTCACAGACTTGTGACCTAGAAAAAATTGAAAATAAAATTTGTTATTACTGGCACAGTATAAACAACATGATTTAACTAAGGAGGTTGTGGACTGTGCAATGTTAAAAATGTGAAGTTTGTGATGGCATTATAAAAACCTCAACAATCAAACAAAACATTTGAATTTCTTCTGTGTCTCATTGTAAGGTAACTTGTTCCCATAAAATCACTACAGGCTATTGCCGACAGTCGTCAGCGACTCTCAGCAGCGGTTGTATGAAAACGTTTTTTTGGTGATCACGCTGACTACTGAATACTATTACCAGGCCTAGGCCTAAAAAAAACAGAAAACCTTTAGCCCAAGATTGCTTCTACTAGGCCCTAGGTTAGGCCTACCTTGATAGGGTTGTTTGTACACTAAGGTGCACATCTAGTCCTGTATGCTCTTGATACACAATCAAAGGATATGTCTGATAGATATGCAACTTTTCGACATCGTCGCACGGCGAGAAAATCAAGTGTGATGGAAAGCTGATGACATTCCATGAATTGTAACCGGTCCAAATTTTTTCAATC
Organism: Anneissia japonica; assembly: GCF_011630105.1. Classification (NCBI taxonomy): domain Eukaryota; kingdom Metazoa; phylum Echinodermata; class Crinoidea; order Comatulida; family Comatulidae; genus Anneissia; species Anneissia japonica. Next base: position 409,919 of record NW_022742159.1, on the reverse strand, counting down.
GGAGAGCCGTTCCCGATTGCATCGGGGACAGATACGTAGAGTAGTGATTGATGTAGCAACAGTGTAGTGATTGTATGGGAACCAAGATTTATATGATTTTTGTAAATTAGTAATTCAGTTTTGTAATTCAATTTTTCAGTGTTTCCATGTTTGACCACAAAACAGTATTATTTTCTATTTAATAGATTTAAAAATCATTTTTATTACCATGTATTTTTGCCTATAAGAAGAGGCTTAAAGTAGCAAATTACAATGAAAAAAAAAACAGGCGGTCGTCTTATACATGCAACACATGTAAATTTTTGATTTTTAAATCATGTTCGTATTATGGACGATCCACAAAGTTACAACTGAAATAAAGCTAATTAGTATGAATGAACACAATATTAAATGTGAAGAAATAATTTTATTGAACATTTAAAGCCCATGAAATGGTGTTATTTGCAAAATTGGCTCTACATTTGCCTCCGTTTTTAGCCAGCTAGATGTATTATCAAGATCACAATAAGCAGCAAAAAAGTAGGAATTCTGAAGGTGAAATAAGGGGTTGTCTTCTGGCCCCTTTATAGAAAAATCATCTAAAAACCTTCTCAAACTTGTGGGGGTCATCTTATATGCAGATCACCTTATAAGCGAGCATATATCGTAATATTTCTTCTGGCCCCTTTATAGAAAAATCATCTAAAAACCTTCTCAAACTTGTGGGGGTCATCTTATATGCAGATCACCTTATAAGCGAGCATATATCGTAATATTATCATCACCAGACTTATCATCACGTACCTCAGGCACGTTGCAAATGCTCTCCTTGCATTGCGATGGATGAACTGGATTGGGAAGCCTTTGAAGGTATGTCCATCTGGCACTGCTCTCCTGATAGCATGCTGGAATTCTTCGTTCCCTGAGCTCACCCCCGTCACACGCTCCTGCTCATAAGCTGCTAGTGATGGGGTCAATAGGTAACTAAGCTGGTCATCCCAAACTGTTGTCAGGCCTAAGTCCTACAACATGGGGTCAAAGAAATTTTAAAAAGAAAATTGGCCAAATACAAAATTAAACAATACTTTATAAACTTTTATGAAGGTTAAGATTAGAGCTGCACTTAGTCTTGTAATAACAAACTGGTAGCTCACATTCGATTTGAACCAAGGACCCTGGGATTGGAAGGCAAGCATATAAACTGCCAATCTACAGGTCAATTTATGTTTATAGAAACATAAATCCCTGTCTAACTATCAAATTTCATTCAACAAAAACATGTGACATGCCTAAATATGGTCATGATGACATCAAATCATGACCATATATAGGCACATCATGACTATATATGGGCACATCATGACTATATATGGGCATACAATTTTTTTGTCAATGAAAATTTAATAATCTGGACAGAGCTTAAACCAACTTCAAACAACAACAAACTATTAACCTGCACACTAGAACTAATGACTAGTACAATTTCAACTACTGACTTGTGAAACTTTCGTTAACTGGTTACCTTTCTTTGGTCCGTTACAAGTCCTCTAAGTTGATATTCAAGGTCGTTACTGGCAAGTGAAGCGTCTGTGATGTTTGGACAAAGCGGGGAATGGTTTGGCCAACTTGGCTGAAATGGAAAATAGACATTCAAATTAATATACAAAAATTTAATGAAGCAACAGTCCTTTTCAGAACTATCTACACAAGCATTAATATATAAAATTTAATAACAAACAAATAAGTATATAAAGTACTTTTTCACTGAAATTGTAAACAAATTGAACCGGGGGGCCCAAATCAAGACGGCCACTCGCACTCCCATAAGCAAGCGAGATCTCCCGGAAAATAACCAATCTCCAGCAAATTCTTAATATTTGCTTATTTTTACTACTTTATTATCAATTGTCTCACGGAAGTCAGTGGCGATATTAAGTATCACCATGCAGAGCAAAATAAAATTAGACACATTTAAATAAATCTCCAAGAAGTGACTCTTTCCAACTTAGAATTCCTGTTGAAGATGGAAGATTGGATTGATTTATTGATAGTAGGCCTTGGTCTTACCAGGTTGCCTGGTCCGCATACTGACTGCACTGCGTCCACACTCATTGCTTTCCACAGGGTGTCATCGTGAAGTTCAAACCGACATAATTCAACCGTGTCCGATGGCTATAATAATTGAATAATAATGAAAATAATGAATAAATTAATGGATATAATGAAATTATTAATGAAAATGATGGTAATGGCGGCAACAAAACAATAATGGCAACAACATCATCAATGCCAACAACATCATCAATGCCAGTGATGGCAACAATAGTGGTGCTGAAGAAGATGATAATAACAATTCGAATAGAAACAGCAACAACAAACCAACAGCAATGATAGTAACTATAAAGATATCAAGAATATAAAAATATAAATTCCCAAAAAAAATTTAAACATTGTAAGAGAATGACAATAATAACAGCAACAGCAGCAACAACAACAGCAGCACTGGTAAATAAAAAATAAAGACCCCAATATCAAAAACAACAATAACAATTTCCATTTGAATAATAATAATAATAATAATAATAATAATAATAATAATAATAATAATAATAATAATAACAATAATAATAATAATAATATTAATTAGAACAAATTCTTATTTCACTAACCTGGTTATTAGCATAGAAGCTTTGATGGTTGAACACACAGCCAATGGCTCTGTAGGGATACTGCCCTCTTGGCTGGTCAACTGCTGGGGGGTCATCTGGATCAACTGTCTGGTGTACATATCTTAAAACAAAAACAGAACACTTCTCATTAATTTATTGAATATTATGAAGATAGAGTGGAGCTGTAACTCTGTGTTTAAGATACTTGCTTTATAATCTCAGAGTCAGCAGTTCAAACCTGACAAAAATCATGTTTTGTTTTTTTTCAAGATTAAATAGAATTCCACTCAGTAAGCCTCACAAAGACACTTAGTCCATAGAGCATATCTTCCATCCTGTAACCAGGGTCACTCACAAATAGTTACTCACTGTTATTAGATAAAAATCTAATAAATAAAATTACTACAATTATTATACACAAGCTGAGGAAAAATTGCCTGTCTCTATTATCAGGGGCGGCGCCAGGAATTCCCCGACGAGGGGTCCAAGCTCCCCGACAAGGGGTCACCACCCCCCTGTTGGGGAAGCCTAGCACCTGTTGGGGAAAAAAACTGTGTTGATTATGGTATTCTTTATTTAAAAAGGATAATTTGATAGAAAACCATGCAAGTTAAGAGGCCCCTGTCGGGGGTACTAACCACGTGTCGGAGGTACCAGCCTCCTGTCGGGAAGATCTTGTGCTACTACCGCAACCCATACAATCGCGAAAGTATACAACACCCCACACATACGGTAGCACTGCTCGCACTAAACAGTTTTTAATCTAAAATTTGACAGCTTAGTAAGGAGGATAGGAGATGTTTACACCATCAGCCCAAGAACAGGGATGGAATTGAACCTGGGGCCCAAGGATTTCTATGGTTCCACGCACACATAGTGGCTACTGGTTTAACCAAGTTTTACTGCCCCCAATGAGCTAATTGTGTACTCACCTATGCCCTGTTAAGCTTTCCCAGAACATGACGACCCCATCTGGTGAAATGGACATGACCCATGTGTGTGGGACGTTCTTTGCCTTTGTACCGACACATACGTATGCATCTAGGCCAAACCCAAGTAGGAGATTACAGAGTAACACAGCATGATCTTCACAATCCTGTGAATTTAAACTCATTAATGTAAGATTAATTGAAAATATGTTGTATCCTCCATGATTAATTAAATGGATGAAAAAAAATGAATAACATATCAGATAATAATAGCATTTAATCTCACAAAACCTGCTTCATTACACTATACAGTAACAGAAATAAAATAATGAAAGTTAAGCATCACTGTCTTTTTGGGGAAATAGGATAGTAATCTTTCTAATTAATGGTTTAACATGTTGGCTGCCAAGTCTTTTTTTCTAGTTTTTGCACATTACATGGCATAGGAGGGCCCATCATCAACTGTAAATATGGTATATATATTTTTTATCACAGCCCTCCGGTTCTTCCCTAAACTGCCAGGGTGAGAATTCATGTTCTGGTGACTACTGCCAGCTAGATTACATGCAATACAAAAGTGCTATGTTTGGACAACCCTGAAGGATGTGAATTCGCGTACCTGGCACAAACGTGTTAATTAAATTAAAGTCTGAACATGACTATTAAACAAATTCAGATTCTTATTGTATTATGTGTTACTATATATAGCTGTAGATCTTTGAGAAACAATAATTAATTTGTATTGTACCATCAACTTGATTCAAGCAGACAATGATTGTACTAAAAAAAAAAAAACAAGTTCATCTTCAATATGAAACACAGTACTTGTATACAACAATTGACACTTACGCCTTTATTCTTACAAAAGAATGTATGCATATTACACCAGAGTTCCCGATGACTACCACCACCTAGTGAGGGCGCCCTTTCATAGCCTATGACACTGACAAATCGAGCAGCCTGACGTGTCGTGTCTAAAAGTCGGCCGGCCCTCAGAGGTTTAACAAATGCACACACAGGTCGGTTGACTCCATTTTCATCCTAGGTAAACAAAATAATAATCTAAACCTTCAATGGAGGTCCATAGTAGCTACTATGGCACAAGGCCTAAATGCACAGAAAATTTGGGCCCTGTGCATGGGGGTTTGCAAGAGACTGGAGACCAAATTCATTAAGTGGTGTGGAGGGCAAACTCCCTGTAACACCAGAATGCTCAAAACTGCAACTAAAATAAGCTTACCTGTGCAAATATCTTTACTAATCTGTGTTGATGCGTCTCTCTTATTTGTAAATATTCTTTCCACCATTGCTTGGCATAAACTAAGAACAACCTTTCTCTTTCTGCTTGTCTGTTCTTCTCTAAATTAATCTGAAACATAATTGTTGTTATAGACATATTACTTCTCGTCATTGGAGATAAACATTATACCGTTTACATTATATAAGATATATATATACATACATTTTGTATTATTTTTGTATTATACTTTAAATTACTATTTCATATATATTTTCCACCTCACTTATTATGTATAATTTATAGTGTTTATCATAATATAGTAAAATCTAATATTATTGCATTATGGTATATATAATAAATAAATAAAACCTAATAAAGCAACATCTTTTAATTTTATTCCCCACAAAAATAACTTAGATGGGACATCAAAGTTCATTATAAATTAATAATCATATTTGTATAATAAATTAATAATCTTATTTGCATAATATATTAATCTTACTTGCATATGAATTAATAATCTTATTTGCATAATAAATTAATAAACTTCTTTGCATCATAAATTAATAATCTTATTTGCATAATAAATAATTTTATTTGCATATGTATAACCAGACTCACTTGTGCAGCAATGATGTCTTTTGCCAGCATCTGATTGGGCGTTGGTATCAACTCTAATCGTATTTGCAACACACCTACAGGTACTTTATTTTCACCACCTATGGAAATATTGAAAAAAATATCAACAAACTGTTAATTAACATAATCAACATAGTCATTTCACCTTCTGTGTGTTTGCATCAGGAAAATATCATAGGAGTGATGTTTTGCCCTATGTGTTATCATACCGAATACTCAGTACTGCATATGGTCTAGTGGTTATGACACCAGGCTAGTTATCTGGAGGTCATAAGTTCTATTCCTACCTGAATCACTTGCGATTTTATTTGGGAATGTACAGAGTATTCGGTACGATAACACGTCAGATAGGGCAAGACATTTCTCCTATGAAAGTTGTATTAAATAAAAAACATGATGTGGAGTGTACAAATCACTATGATGAAGAAAGAAATGGAGGAATAAAAGAAAAAAATGTGATAAAAACAGTAGAGGAGTAATGTGTATTTCTGAAAATTTGTGGTGATATAAATGATAATATGATAAAATGACGGAGGAATAGAACAGTAGAAGAAAAATAAAGGAAATTAATACGAAAAAAAGAGTAGTTTTGTTTGAAGCTGCTGGTTATACAAATAATAAAGATAAACATATTCCATACAAATTATTTTACTTTTAGGGAATTATCAAATTTTAAAACGTTCCAAAACTTTTTGTAAACAACCATGCAACATTTAAGGCACCAAGTCAGTAGTTGAAATTGTACTAGTCATTAGTTCAACTTAGGTTAATAATTTGTTGTTGTTTGAAGTTTGTTGAAGCTGGTTCAAGCCCTGTCCAGACTATCAAATTATATTTGACAAAGACATGTGACATGCCTAAATATGGCCATGATGACATCACATCATGACCATATATAGGCACATCATGACTATATATGGGCATACAACAGTTTTTTGTTAAATAAAATTTGATAGTCTGTACAGGGCTTTAGATGTTCTTACCAACACCCATTATTTCAACTGCCATCGTGTTTCGTGCATTGTCAGAGGACAGGACAGACCTCCATTCGAGATGGTGAGAGGAAACTAGACTGGTGTCCCCTTCACTATCAGTCTTGATTAATACTAGGTGGATGGGGTCACTTATAGCAAGCATTGATGTACAGTCAGCCATCTTAGATGCATCTCCTAAAAAGGCATATTAAAATGTAACATTATATGCCAGGGGCAGATCCAGGGGGCTATGGGGCTAAGGCCCCCACAAAAAAAAAGAGTGAGAAAAGCAAAAAGAGAAGAAAGGGGGAAGAGGCGACCACAGAACTCCAAAACAAGCTAACTTTTGATTTAAATTCCATGTGTCAGCAACTAATTTTGTAAAGCATTTCTAAAATTAAATCTCAAACACTGTGACTAACTCCGCTCTGCTCCTTGCTTCGCACGTTCCATGGCCCCTACGCACAATTTTTTCTCTGGATCTGCCACTGTATAGCATAACAAAAAGGTAATTCTCTTTATTTTTATATTCTACTATTCATAATATTGAGGTCTTAGCATTTTTTGTGTATATTTCTACTGTTCTATGCATACTGGGAATGAATAAATAAACAAACAAATATATCACCATTAACTGCGACAGCAAGTGTGAATGCGAAAGATAAAATATGATTATTACTAATACTTAACTACTTATACTACATTAGTCAAAATCTACAAGTGAGAAGTTATCAACTTAAGATAGTAGGGAGCTCAATTTGCCCGGCGACGGTAGGAATTAGAACGTAATAATGTAGCAGTCATCTGCACATATGTTGAGTTCTTGTGTTGCGTGGATTCTCTAGAATGCAATTTGGCTAAATCTAGATTGTGCAGAGGACGGTCCAAGTCACGCATGATTGAATCCATTCTAGATTCACATCAATTCAAAAGCTCACTAATGGGCATGAGGTCATGTCACAGCACAGTTGTTTAAAACATTAATAGGGAGCTTTCGATTTGTGCGACGACCCGACGCTAGAACAGAATCACTCATGCATGACCGTCCTACCTGGCGTCCCACGTTCTCTGCATACGTAAATTTGGCCAAATTACGTTCCAGAATCTACTTGACGAGGTGACCGTAATGTTCTCGCATGCGCAGATGACTTTTAGGGACGTCATTACGTTCTACGTCCTACCGTCGTCATGCAATCGAAAGCTTCCTATTTATGGGTCTGAACTTGTCCATCAAGATCAGAGTTCATTGAAAAAAATGAAGAGCTATTGACACACAGGCCTACATACCTCCTTTGTCTTTGTGTATTTCAAGCAAGAATCCCTCTTGGAAATCTGGTTCACAGGCACAGGGGACCGGTCGGGATTTGAACCTTTGACCTCGGAAGTTGACATGTAACATGAATGTTGAGGTAACCTGGCCTGGAATCGGTTGGGGTTCTTGAAGGTGTTCAAGAAACGCTTTGCCCTCCAGCACCTGTAGGTACAGGTAACGACGTGTTGGGTCTACATTACCTAAGAAAAAGCAACCACAAAATTTAGAGGTTCATTTTTGTGGAAAATGATTACCGTATTTATTTTAATAAACAAACCGCTTTGATTAAACAAGATACAAAATGCCTTTACAGCAAAAATTAAAAGAAAATTTGTACAGAATAATTTAAAGTTTTAATTAAAAGTGCCCTGCCAGAATAATTTAAAGTAATAACATTAAACACGCATCCCCCCACCCCTTAAATAAATTCCCCTTCCAGAGTCTCATTTGGTATAGACTCCGCCCTTCTAAATGATAGTAAACAAATTGAATGGAAGCAACATAAATGCATTCCTATCTGGCAACCATACCACACAATGCTGAGGCTTAGTATGATGGACTAACAGCTCGTTCAACTACGTTCAGTAATAAATACGAGACTACCTTTACAGTCTCACCTTTACAGAGGGGTATACTTTGTGTTTTTTCTTCCTTATTGACATAATGGGTAGCAGGTCTTTGAGGGTGTTGACCATGCTGTCCATGACCAACGTCTTCGCCAATCTGTAACTGCCGCATGATGTCGTCCACAATACCTTTCTCCCTGAGGGCTGCTAATAACTCTTGCTCACCGAACTCCTTGTCGGATGACGGCCCACCTAATTCGTGGATGGATTCTGAGAGAACTTGCCGAATTCTTGAATGAACATCCATCTAAATAAATAAGATTGTAATATAACAGTAGTATTAAAAACAATAAATATAACAACAACAATGAAAACAATACTATTAGTTTCCTAATCAATAATATTAAAAAAACAACCACCAGCCAACAAATGGCAGCAATACTAGAGTGTATACTAAGGTCTGTACGGGGAATATATCCACCGCACAAAACTTTGGCCTAAAAATCCATCTGTACATTTTGGAAAATAAGACCCGATTTCCGAGCAGATTTTGCCGAAAATTTGGCTTTGACCTATCTCAATATAAAAAACAATTTTTTTTTATGCACACATTTTTCTAATGATATTTTACATTCTAACGAGTTTCATTTTTAGGACTAAGGGGCTAGGCCCCTATATATAGGCCGGAAGGGGCTAAAATGGAAGAGGTTTTGGTTAAACAAATCAGTAAAAATTAGGTACGTGAAATAAATATTAATAAATAACTCATGCGCAGTCAAACTTACATTATACTACAATACTTCTTGGATTTTTGATAATTAGGGAGGCATGGCCCTCTATATCCTAGGCTAGGCCGCTAGCTAGACTAGGCCTAGCCTAGGTAGGTCTAGCTAGCCTCTAGCCCAGGGAGTTGTTATAGTCACTGTAACAACTCCCTGCCTAGCCTAGCTAGGCCCTCTAGGCCCGCTCTTATTACTGTACATGTATTAAAAAGTACGTGGTCCTGTTACCAACCTGACTTAATTGATTATGTATGATTTGTTTTAATTCAGCGACTTTTTCGGGTGGCAAAGCCATTTTTTTCTAAAAGTAAACAATCGTATTTCTTGTTTTTGTTTGCGTTTTTTACTTCTTTCGAAAAAAGGCGGCTGTAAGCACGCATGTGTGGTGAACTTTAACACAAAAAAAAAAAAATAAACACACACGTACGTGTCGTCGGTGCACACACACGTCGTTCGCGGTGTCCGGCGACGAAATAATACGTCCTGTTTTTTAAATGATGTGGAAAGGTAATTGAATTAGTTTATTACAATTCATTACTTTTTGATTATATAGGCCTATGTCTATGTGAAATTATTGTTTTGTGCTATGCTATTTTTTATTGTAGCTTGTCTATATTTACAGCCTTTCCAGCTGGCTAGGCCCTAGCTAGGCCCCCTATCATTCCTATGACTATGTCATTGTCAAATTGGTAGCCCTCTGGGCCGCAATGACTGGCCTTTCACTGGCTGGCACTAAATGTTACAGGATGATGGATGGCTTAAGGAAAGCAGGTCAACTCGGCCCCAATTTACTGTTTTAATGTATATTTACGAAATAGTTACCATACCAAAAGAAATTTGAATGCAAAGCCGAACTACAGTAGGCCTATCTATGCCAAAATTAAAGTGTTTTAAATCGTTGGCGTTGCCTTTGACTTTGTTATTCCTTTTTTCCTTAATAAAAACTGCATTATTAGTAACAATAAAAAAGGCAATAAAAAACTAATAATAATAACATTATAATGACAATACGATACTAATGATTTATAGGCATATTAAATATACATTATATTTATATGTATATCTAGGCATATATATTTAAATATACTGATATGTTGAAATTCTTCTCCAGCAGTGTTTCTAAAGTCCTATTAAGGTATTCGTTTCATACTATATTTTATATAAAGATGGTTTACATTTTACCTATTATGTTGTGATTCATATATATAT
>NW_022742159.1:341997-398586 GCF_011630105.1 Anneissia japonica | reverse complement strand
TAAAACGTATTATGCAATATCTTGAGAAAAAACGTGTCCTAATGGGAAAATCCAAGGGTGTATACCACTTGGCCTCGTAGCTCAGTTTTTAGAGTATCCGAGCGGTAATCGGAAGGTCTTGGGTTTCGAATCCCGATAGGGACATACGTTTTTCCTCAAATATTTATTATCATCTTTAATCGACACCAATGGAGGTATATCTCAATGCCGTATTTACTTTCATGTGATTTACTACATATATACAGTATGTATATAACCAGTGACCCGTTTTGGCCATAAATACATGAAAATTAGTGAAATACCCTGTTGTGTTTGTTATTATTATAAATATTATTATAGGCATAAGCCTACTTATTTATTGTATTTTTATTCATTTCTTTTTTACCCAGGGTGACCTGATAAGTGCAAAAGCATTGTTATCCTCCAGGGAGGGACTGTATTACCTACATTTTAAAATAGTCATTTATTTTGTTGCAGGTTGAAATTACAAAGCAAATTGTAAGCTCTAATTTTTAAATGTCAATGCCTCAATTGAATTTAATGACAACTAACCAACAGCAGCTCTTCATTTTATTACAGAACATAATAGTTAATTGTCATGGAACTTTGCTTTGCCTCCCGAATGTGTTGTCAGCTGTTTACTTATTACTACTGCTTCTACTGCTGCTGCTACTAGGAGAGGGGGTGGGGGGGCGCTAGGAATTCCACGACAAAAGGTCCACGCTCCACGAAAAGGGGTCAATACACCCCAGTCAGGGAAGCCCAGCCCCCACCCCGGTCGGGGTAAAATAAAATTTGTTGGTGATATTTGATTGATTAAAAAATAATAAAATGTTGTGTTAATTATGGGATTCTTTATTTCAAAAGGACGGGGGTACTAGTATTCCCATCGGGGGTACTAACCCCCTGTCGGAGGTACCATCCACCAATCGTGGAAGAGGTGGTGCGCCACTGCAACCCATAAATTCGCACATACGGTAGCACTGCTCTCACTAAACGGTTTTTAATCCCTAAAATTTTGACAGCTTAGTGGTAAACAGCAGAAAGGCATGCTTGAATTGTGCTTTTGGCGCTCGAGATTTGATGTTTTTTCATGACGACTTTGCTGGAAATTCCCTGAGAGGGGATCCAAGTAGGGGTTCCAGTGGTCCTCAACAAGGGTCCTTTGTTCCCCTGACCCTTACTAGCACCACTCCTGGTTACTACTAATGCTACTACTGTATTTGGCCTAATGCTGCTAGCTAGTGCTAAATTACTCTACTGATGAACTCGCATTAAGATTGCAACAAATTTTTTCTGCTTAGTAATGTTTATTAATCTCAACAGAATTTAACCAACAAAATGACGTCTAGTCCATCAGGCGGTCCCAGACTAAATATGCGGATAAACCAGGCTATCTACGAGCATTCGCCACGCAAGTTGAAGCGGTCCGTCTGGTACGATTATACCGTTATGACGATTAAGACATTGGGTCTAGTGTTATTCTATTACTGTTGGTCAATTAGCCTTACCTTTTACAATAAATGGATATTTACGGTGAGTATCAGTCGATCCAAATACAGTAAACACCGGCTTATAACCTATATTTATTTCAAGTCATTCTTAATAGGTTTTAATATATCAGTTGCTTACTTGGAAAATATGCTGCTTAGGTTATTAATATTTAATTCAGGGGTTTAAACTGCTTGCAATTTGTGCACCTAGAACAGAGCAGACATCACTTATTCTCAGGGAACTTCATTGGCTCCACGTCAATTCAAGAGTTATTTTAAAGGCTTCTCATTGCATCTAAAATTTTCATGGTTTGGCCCCCGCTTATTTATTTTATTTATTTATAAACAAACCAACAGCAAAAACAAGAATCGCCACTTACAGGATTGTAAAAACCATAAAACATTACAGACAGGTTACAAGATAAAAAGATAATTAAATTTTAAGATATTCTCCCAGCGGGACCGTGTGTCTTCTGCCAAATTTAATAGAAACGGTGATGTCGAAAGTGATTAATGAAATAATATAGTAATAGTTTTTGTCGTTTGTTCTAGCAATGCATCGTACCACACACGACCGAGGTTACGGGTAGTAATAAAATCACGTCATATCACACATCACGAATGTGACATAATGTCAACTTTACACTTCCGGATTCTTACTTCACACTGTCAACTTTACACTTGACCAGGATAGCAAAGTGTCTACTGCCTGAGGGCAGTAGACACAAAAATCATTGCACTTACTTTTCCAGAAGAGAGTACAAGTACAGAAAATAATATAATATAACAAATTTCATAAATATTGTAAAATAAAGTAAAAAAATAAATAAATAAATTTAAAAAAAATAAAAAAAATAACTTTGAAATGTAACCGGAGACAAGATTCTTAAAACTGCTATTTGAATTACTAAAATCTGCATCAGTCAGCACCAATGCACTTTTATAATAAGTACAGTACAGTACCTACAGTAAGGGGAAGCTTAAGCAAAGTTTTCCTGTAACTCATTGAGAGTCTGCTGCCCCCTTTATGAAGTACAGTACTGTACAGTAAACAGTACTGTACAGTATAGTACAATTATGTGCTGTACTATCGATTTATTATATATTCGGCAACACATTAAAACAAGTCATAAATTGACCAGAAGGGTGCAAAAATTACACCATGCACTGGGAGCCAACACAAGATGTGGATAGCAACACTTCCAGTTAATTATACGTTTTAATTATTAAATTTAAAAACAAATATTTTTGGCTCTTTTCAGGAGTTTCACTTTCCATTGACCCTGACAATCATTCATTTTTTCATCAAGTTTCTTATTTCTATTCCTGTACGAGCTTGTTTGGGCAAAGCAGGAGGCCCTCAGCCTGTCACGTTGGATTGGGGTACATATGTCAGGAATGTTGCTCCAACTGGTAAGTCATATACCCTATTCTGACTACACCCTGTTGCGATCGGTTGCGATGTAATCGGTGGTCATCCAAAACTGATGAATTACTCCCGATCGCAATCAGTGAACGCATACAGACCAACACAAAAAACACTTTTCATTCTAGGGCATAGGCCTCCAGTGGCTAGACCTATGTTGACTGACCTCCGCCAAACAGTGCCTGTGGAAGTTGCTGCAATTGGATCCCGTGGCAATTGGGAGTAATAAAGATTGTAGCACCCAATCGCAACGGTTACAATTGCGATATTCATTACTTACCGACTGCTATTGGTGAGCTTTCACACACGATTTTACTTTGCGATTGGGTGTCGCAATTGCTACAACCGATTGCAATACGATGCTAGTCTGAATGGGCTAATAGTCATATTACATTTACTGTTATTGTTATTGTTGTTATTTACTGAGTGAGTGTACACTCGGTATTTAAGCTGATGAAGGCCAGAAGACTAGACTTTGAAAATTTCTTTTTCAAATAATATACAATGTTCTACAGTTTACATGGGTTTTTGTAAGTTGATTCCAGAAAATGACCTATCATTTTAAAGCTTATAATATAAATATAAAATTTCTTGTTTTGGTGACTGGTACTGGTTTTGGCTTGAAAAACCCCATTATATATTAAATACATAATAATAATAATAATAATAATAATAATAATAATAATAATAATAATAATAATAATAATAATAATAATAATTATAAATGCTTTGTTTAAAGACATTGTAATAATGACAATTTAACAGAATCAACTACTGAATTTTGCAGTCAAAAAGTGCTGATTGTGTTACATAAATCGACACTAATTTGATTTTGATTAATATGTAGATTGGTGTCCTTCTGGTGTGTTTTAATGTTTTTACAATGTTTTTTTGATGTTTCATGTTCTTTGCCAGTGGAAAAAAAGAATTTCCATTTTACCTGTGTTTTAATGGACAAATAAAGTTTGATTTGATTTGATTGTATTTTTTATATGTATTTATCAAAATCATTTTTTTTTTCCACCAGCTGTGGCTAGTTCGTTAGATATTGGCCTTTCCAACTGGAGCTTAGTATTCATAACTATATCACTGTACACAATGTCAAAGTCTTCCTGTATTGTATTTCTACTTTTATTTGCGATATTGTTTCGCCTTGAAAAACCGGTAAGTTTTGGAACAATAGTTCATAACCAAACCATATATTTTTTTACTAGGTATAGTGAATTTATTCAGTATGCTTTCAGTTGTGTAAAACCTTATGTGGAATTGTAAAAAAGTTAATGCTTACTGAACCACTTGGACTCGGTAAGCTTATCCCTAGTTTCTGTAGCGTGACTTATATGAGGGTGTGATGCACCCCCTGGATGGGACGCTATTCCATTGCAGGTTACTTCTAGCAATTTACTAGTAATCAATCGGTAGACTGAAACAATGTACTACTGACATAAAGTGCCTTGCTCAAGGACACAAGCGATATGTGGAGCAAAGAATTGAAACCCTGACTTTGGTTGCAAAGGCAAACCATTCCCCACCTCGTCAAACCACTTCCACTTCAAACTTTCCTCATGATGTGGAATATTATTAATTAATAATAATAAATAATAATATATTAATTTCCTCAAATACAGGAGGAGGGCGAAGCCAAGGAGGACCAACGTTCCTGTACAAGGTTTAGCAGCCCCAACAAATTGTTAACTGTAAAAAATAATAAATAAAATGCAAAATAACAAGTAAATAAAGAATTTGGTCTTTCGGTAGAAGTTTCAATCATTCTCTTGGGTCAGTGCCAATATTACTTTTTCAAAATAAAATACATTATACAGAGAAAATGTAAAGTTAATATTTTTATATTTACCCTTCATTACAAAATAATAGAATTTGATGACTACATGTTTTTAATTTTTATTTTGTCCCTTGCAGAAATTGGTGCAAGGTGTTATCATATTATTTATAGCTGTTGGTCTTTTTATGTTCACCTACCATTCAACTCAATTCAATTTAGAAGGTTTCATCCTAGTAATGATAGCGTCTTTCATCGGTGGTGTACGCTGGTCTTTAGCTCAATTACTAACGCAAAATAAAAAAATTGGTATGTACCGGCACCTTAATACACTGTTCCTTCTTTCAGATTTTGGGAGGGGGAACATGGGACATGTTCCTCCTACCCCGTTTTTACCACTGCCTTTTTTTTTATTTTTTAACAGAAAAAGATACAAAATAGCATACAAAAACAAAATGTCACAGTATTTTGTGACAACATTAAACTGAACACGAATCGTACTATTATTAGATACATATTTGCCGGTATTATTACAATGAATGTAGGCCTTTGTGAAATGGGTGCGCCTGGTGGCTCACTATTAATTCCTTTATGTTTCATGTTTTGCCTGCAGGTTTAGTTAATCCAGTTGATACCATATATCACCTTCAGCCAATCATGATTATAGCTTTATTACCAATTGCAGTAGCAACAGAAGGTATGTATAAACCAATCCAATTCAGTGGCATATTTAAGGGCATTGAAAGTGTGGGGGGCTAGGGTGGACATGGATGATGGGTGAAGTGTTAGGGCTCGATGATAAAGTTAGCTATCTGGCAAAATCAGGTGGTATGACGTGATTTTTAACTACATGAGCATAATTTTTTTGCTTTGGAAATTTCCAGTAGGGGAGAGAGAAAGAAAGGAGGGAGAAAGGTTTTTTTTTTGGGAGGGAGCAGGGCATGCTTCCTGCACACTGGTGTATCTTGGAGTCTTGAAATGGGGAAGTTGATGGGGAGAATTGGGAAGGAGAGGCGAGAAATTGGGAAGGGGCCCTGGGTATTCTCACCTCACAACCCTAGATACATACCTGATCATATTTATGTATATCTTATGTCATCAGCTGTGTAAGTGTAAGAAAGTTTATATATTTATCTATTTAATATAATATATTTTGTATATTTTTTATATAAATTATATAAATATAGTGTCAAATACATAGTAATCACATCACTCAAAGCTGATACTTTTTCCTTTGATAGGGTTGAAGGTAGTATCCACTAAACAATTTCTAGCTTATACTGATATTGCTGAGTTTACATCAATGGGCTTTAAGATCTGTCTTGGTGCTGTTCTGGCATTCTTTTTAGCCTGCTCAGAATACTTACTGGTTTCCATGACGTCTTCCCTCACACTCTCCATCTCAGGTATATTCAAGGTAAGTGCTGTCTAGGGTCTGTAAGTGTTTTTCTTTAATAATAATAAAAATAATAGGTGGATTTATATAGCGCAAATAAACGAGGTCTCTATGCGCTCGGGACTAGATGTTGCACTTTTCAAAAGCTTTCTCCTCCCCTGAGGGTCACTTCATGTCCTCTGCAGCCAGTAAACCGGCGTACTTTCATCTGTCCACGACATGGGCCGAATGAACCAGTACACCGGGATAAGCCCCTTCTCATCTCAAAAGATGTACTGGGTTCTTTAAAGTGCACATGAGCATTTGTGTACACTGGGCCTACGGTTTATAGTTCTTATCCGAGAAGACTTGTTCTACCACCAGAACTATAGGAGCGAGCCGGCCGTGAACCTGTGCCGATATTGTTGGCTACGATCACGGTGCCCCTGCCTTAACTGCTCGGCCATTTTGCTCGCTCGCTTTCAATGAATAAATTAATTAATTAATATTAATTATTAAAAATTTAAAAGGCACATACACGACCTTGTCCAAATACTGCTTGCCACACAAACAGCCATTCAGATATAAAATTATTAAAGTTCTAATAGAATACATTATTTTAGTGCGAAAATGTGTGATAGAATTTTTGATTAAGCAAATTGTCTTTAACTGTGTTGGATTTGGTTTGTTCAAATTGGCTTGAAATTCCCAGTCATAACAAGACTGTGACGGCATTATAGTGTGGTTATTGGACATACATATTTTGTTTATAAAGCAAACCTGTCTTAAGTATCGTGTTTTATACCCGATAAACATATTGGGCAAACAGATATTTTTCACATAAAATTTTATAGTATGTATGGACACAGCTTTAAAGCTCTGTCCAGACTATGAAATTTTATTTGACAAAACAGATGACATGCCTAAATATGGTCATAATGACATCACATCATGACCATATATAGGCACATGATGGCTACGTATAAGCATACAACAGTTTTTTTTTTCCCAAAGAAAATATGATAATCTGGAGTGAAAGCTATCTGGATATCTGAGGAAAGTGTATTCTAAACTGTAATTAAAAATTTATTTTAACCCTTTTTTTGTAGGAAGTCTGTACATTAACTTTAGCTGTCCATTTCCATGGTGATGTTTTGTCCACTCTTAATAAATTTGGAATGGTTGTGTGCTTGATGGGTATTGTTGTACATGTAGGAATGAAGGCAAGAGCTTCGAAAGGTAAGTCACAAAGAAAAAAAAATAGACATAGCTCCGTCCATACTATCAAATTTAAATAGACATAAAGCTTGGTCCACACTATCAAATTTAAATAGAATTAAAGCTCTGTCTACACTATAAAATTTTTTTTTTTTGCCCATTTATGGTCATGATGATGTCATATTCCTCCAAAGAACATATAACTGCAAGAGGTCAGACTCACGTAAACATATTCCAAAAACTACTACCACTAAGGGGCGTGAACTTCAAAAGATGAGTTTCAAGCAAACTCTATTCGAAGTCTAATAGGACGCCCCCTATATTTTGGTAGTAGTTTTTTAACGTTTCATTGGGCTTATTTGACTGGTTCATTATATTATTTACCAAATGAAGTGAAAAAATAATTGTAGGCTAACAGAATTCAAAAGCTGGATGAAAATAGTTCTTTACGAAAAAAAAACCATACTGCCACAATCAATCCGAAGCCACCTTGTTTACGCAGCGTGTATCGCGGTAACTATTTTGTTTTGTCGAGTATTTACCAGTTTCCTATTCGACTGGTCATCCTCGTTAAGTAGGATTATACCACTGTGCAGGTGGGCGTGGTTTTAAGAACGACCAGTCGAATACGGCTATTTTGTGCATACAAAACGAGGACATTTGGAACTCTTGCAATGCTATACTCTTAGATTACACCCAAATATGGGCATATCACATTTAAGTTTGATGGTGTGATAAATAAGAAAATAATCAAAGTATAAAATAAAATAGGATATTTGTAAATAATGTGAGCTTTTAGCGGATTTATACAGTTATCTCTTTGGGATATTTGATAGTTATTAATGAGAAAATGAATTTTTTTTTTTTTATATCTTAGGGGAGAAGAAACCAAAGCTGTACACAGATGAGAGAAATGGTGAAGCAGTCCAAATGCTACTTAGGGAAGGCGACCCAAATGACAGTGCTAGTGACGAAGATGAGATATTCACCCGCAATATGGATAATTGCCATCGAGAATAACCAGCAGGTTCAGAATAGAGCAAGGATTCTTAGAGGAAAGGTCCATTTTTTCTGGACATTAGAATGCCAGAGGAATCCCCTCCCCCCATTAGGATTTGGCCTTCAGGGATGGGTGGGGATCACCTTAATACGGCACCAACAAGCAAAGAAATCTGTATCATGTTGGACTGAGGTAACATCTGAAGGCGGCCCTGTATACTGTAGTTTCATCTCAATGATTGTGGGAAACCGTAGTACAGTACTGCTATAGCCTTAAAATACGAAATCTTGATATGTGTTTATTAAATGTAATATTATGTTGAAGTATCTCCCGCATTATTAATTATATGTTATATTTTATTGTATGTATATGAGGTTGTAGAATACATGCAGTTATTGTACTATATTCTCTTTCTAAATATACTTGTGCTATATATCTTATATGAACATAAACTTGAAAGCAGTTATATATTTTTAAATATGTAAATATTTGTCTAGACAAGATTAAAATATTTAGGGATAAACAAATTTGAAGCAAATTGTGATGATTACAAATTTATATGTGGACTAAAAGAGTTGCATTGTATTTGGGGATTATTGGCAGTGGTGTATTTATGATTCTTAAAATGGGGGGTGGGGTGAAGTGGGGGTCATGAATGATTAATTGAAGGGGCACAAAATAAAGTGATACGAAAATGCTTTTGCTTCAAACATTGTCAATGGGTGGGTGACTGGAGAGAGGGAGGGCATGAGTTTAAGAGGGTGGGTGTATCCCTCTCAACCCCTTAGATATGGACTATTAAAATAGTTGTATTTGGGGATTATTGGTACGGTGCTATTGCATGATAGCCCTGTGCAATAGCTGGTTCATTCCCTTTTTGTGAAAATGTTAAAAGATGAAGTTCTGATTGAATCTAAAGGGAGATTATGTTTACTTTTACTTATGTCTATCTATCTAGGAATAGACTTTTTAAAATATATTTTGGATATTGAAGAAAATTGTTTTAATAAATACATTTTATTGTGGTAACAATTAATTTATGGTGGCTTTTTGGTAATTTAATGTTATATTTCAGTACTATATTTACCAATACAAGAAAGCAACGCGAATATAAGTTATTAAAAGTATTATTATTGAATGCCTGATCTATGAATTTATTAACTGGTGCATAACATACTGACAATATTAACATACAACATCCAACAACTGCAAAGGAAGTATATCTTATTATGGAAGTGTTTTGTTTAATTGTGGAAGAAATCCTGATAAAAAAAATATCTTGTAAAGTAGTAGTGTGTTCAAAGGTCAAGGCATAAAGTTTACACAATTACAGTATAAACTGTGCATTTTATAGTGTTACTATATTACTTAACAGACAATATCATAAAATGCAGGTCTATGGAACATGATTGTTATAATGGCTTGACCTTTGACATAGACCTGTGCACTTGAAACTGAAAGGTAAGGCATATTCCCATATTTGAACTCGGCATTCTGTTCTTCCATCAAAGCTACACCTGCACATTTATCGATTATTTCTAAGCTTAGTTTTTAATTTTAATTCCTTACACATCCAACAAATAGTCTATCCACCAATAAAAGGATGGACGTATTAACATCCAACATATTTTGTTTAGTTGTGAAAGGAAATCATGATAAAAAAACATCTTATAGTAGTAATACATTGGAAGTCAAGGCATAAACTATTATAAATTTGCAATAATCAAATCAAATGACTAGAGGCTTCATAAGCAAAAATCATTAGCTTCTATTTATTCAATTTACATCCAATAATTGCACATTTTATTTTTTGAAGATTTGGAACCCCTGGCATATACGGCCATTCGTGACAGCATCAATATTTTTCCCCTTCAATGAATACTTCAAAATCTTTAGTTTTTTTGTATAGCATGCAGTTTATTTTTTGATTCCAACTTATTTAGTTTGGTAAATATCAGTTGAACAGCGACATTTTTCTAATAGGTGGCTAAAATTAATATTATTATTATTGATAATAATTAAGAACGGGTTTATTCTCAGTACTTGATGCGGCTCTCTTCCGGCAGAATGCTCCAATTTGGGGAATGCTTGTCACTTGCCAGCCAGTTAAAATCGTCCACATCATCCCAGCTGTTCTTACTTCGATCCAAATGTATTGAATCTGTCTCTTATACACATCTAGATGTGTATAAGAGACAGTCCAACAACTGCAAAAGAAGTATATCTTATTATGGAAGTGTTTTGTTTAATTGTGGAAGAAATCCTGATAAAAAAAATATCTTGTAAAGTAGTAGTGTGTTCAAAGGTCAAGGCATACAGTTTACACAATTACAGTAAATAAACTGCATTTTATAGTGTTACTGTATTACATAACAGACAATATCATAAAATGCAGGATCTATGGAACATGATTGTTATAATGGCTTGACCTTTGACATAGACCTGGGAACTTGAAACTGAAAGGTAAGGCATATTCCCATGTTTGAACTCGGCATTCTGTTCTTCCATCAAAGCTACACCTGCACATTTATCGATTATTTCTAAGCTTAGTTTTTAATTCCTTACACATCCAACAAATAGTCTATCCACCAATAAAAGGATGGACGTATTAACACGTTGGCTGCCAGCGACGAGTATACTCGCCCACAGGGTGCTGCTGAGGGCGCCAGGAACGAGTATACTCGTCAAAAACGGGGGAACATTCTAGTGTTTATAACTTCTTTATTATACAATGTACGACCACAGACTCAACAGCTGGTAGTTCGGGGAAGATACACCTAGACGATAACGTAAAAATGACATTATATGTATGTTTGTTATGTTGCCGGTAGTACACTCGAGCGGTACAAGTGGGGGCGCCCTTTGAACATATACCAACCCATGCAAAAAGAGGACGAGATAACTCGCACTTGGCAGTCAGCAAAAAGTTCTATCACAGTGCCATCGACGAGTATACTCGCCCCCTAATATTTTCCCGCCAATTTATTAGACACATCATTTTGATGATATATGACTAGATAAAATTTCAAAAAGTATGTTTGTACATGTAAACTTGTTTTGGCACACGGGAAGGAACCGTAAAAAAAGGTCTGGCAGTCAATGTGTTAACATCCAACATATTTTGTTTAGTTGTGAAAAGAAATCATGATAAAAAAAAAACATCTTATAGTAGTAATACATTGGAAGTCAAGGCATATAAACTATTATAAATTTGCAATAATCAAATCAAATGACTAGAGTCTTCATAAGCAAAAATCATTAGCTTCTATTTATTCAATTTACATCCAATAATTGCACATTATATTTTTTGAAGATTTGGAGCCCCTGGCATATACGGCCATTCGTGACAGCATCAATATTTTTCCCCTTCAATGAATACTTCAAAATCTTTAGTTTTTTTGTATAGCATGCAGTTTATTTTTTGATTCCAACTTATTTAGTTTGGTAAATATCAGTTGAACAGCGACATTTTTCTAATAGGTGGCTAAAATTAATATTATTATTATTGATAATAATTAAGAACGGGTTTATTCTCAGTACTTGATGCGGCTCTCTTCCGGCAGAATGCTCCAATTTGGGGAATGCTTGTCACTTGCCAGCCAGTTAAAATCGTCCACATCATCCCAGCTGTTCTTACTTCGATCCAAGCCAGATAGAGCAAAATCTTTCTCAATTTCATCGTAAGTCCAATCGTATGGTGCAAATACAACTTTAGTAGAATCTTCTATAATCGCACGGCTAGTTACATGGAGATAGAAAGAACAGGATGTTGTTGTATGGACACGCAACTGTTGACACGACATAATGAAAGTACAATCAGTGCAGTCCGCAATAAATATTGACCCCGACACTGGACCGCAGAAGACTTTACATCTGGTGAGCTTATCAATATGCACAGCGCTTGGTGAACCTTTAAGGACCACTTTGCAGTCGACAAGTTCCGAAAGACCGATGTCATTGGTATTTATTTTATCCGAAAGCATTTCCAAGTCCTGAGAAGAGCAATCACGGAAACCAAGCGAGTCTTCTTTCTTCTGCTCAACTAACTGAACAAGTTTCTCATTTTCCATCTTATTCGGTGGTTTATCAATATCATCCTCACTTTTGCTCTCCTTTTTCTTTGATTTACTGAATGTAAACTTCTTCTTTGGTTTCAGCTCTTTTCTTTTGTCATAACACGCGCTGTTCAACTGGTTAACAGTATCCTGCGCATGTTTTTGGTCGTAAGATGGGAGGAATATTATAGAATCAGTAACATACTTCTGGAATCTGTGAATATCCGTTGTCATACTGTCGAAGTGGCTATTCAAATTTTCTGTAGGTATGTCATTTGAATTATCTATCATCGTCTGTATTCGCTTCTTCTCCGAGTTGAAGTTGGATGTGAAGATCACTATGGATTCGTCTTTCGATGAAGCTTGCTCCCGCTCTGTACGTCGTTTCTCCATTTTCGCAAGACGTTGCTCATGTCTCTTCATCATCTTTTCTTGCAATTTATCTTTCATATCATCCTCATTTACTTGTTTGGATTCTGGTACAACCTCCATTACCTCCTTACTGTGGTCTGCCATGTTGAATATTATACCGCCCCCAATTTCCAATCTACATCAGGTGGTCAAGGTCATCGATGCGTGAGAGTGTAGTCACATGACTTCTCAATCATAAACATAAGCTTGATTTTCAACAGATCAGATCAGAAGCACACCGCCGCGGTGATGAGTTTGAGGTTTGTAATTTGAATGAATTGAAGTAATTCATTTCACTTTTGTAAAGTTATATTGCATTGGAATGAGTCGTTGTAGTGTACCATCCAAACTAAGTTTTTTCTAGTTATTAAATATTAGTTTACTGTACGTGTATTGTCCTAAAAAAGAGTAGGCTAGGGCTTTCTCTATGGCTAGACCTAAATACTTTTACCGGTCCGGAGGTTCTTCGGTTAGCCCTACACACTTTTCCTAGCCGAATTCTTTTAGCCATTCCTACCAACCATACTTAGGCGAGACTTTTTTAATTCCTTGTTTCACGTACTTATTTTTTTTTAAATCATCACAGGAGGGCGGAATAAAAATAAAATTAAAACTTTGTTTTCTTATTTAATAGCAAATAGTTTTGCCAAACATGTCCAGACGGAGGAGAAAATAAAAATATAATTTTATTGGTGAATGTAAAATAGGATGATTAAATGCTTCAAATTTATATAATTAAGAAGAAATATACATATCTTACCTTTGGAGATTTCAACTCACCGGAGGGCATAATAAAAATAAAAAACAAACTTTTTTTTTTCTGAAATTTTCACTTTTTCGTGGCGGCAGGTGCGCTAATAGCCAAAAATAAAATTTTATTTTTATTCGAAATCATCAATACTTGCAGTCGGCAGGTTCGCTAAACAGAGTATAAAAAATTCTGTCCTAATACCTGTATCCTGTTTGGTAATTCTCCTGCTTTTCCAGCTTAGTTTTTTTTCCCTTTTGTTTAAATTCAATTTTAATATTTTAATTGGTCAATAAATGTATTGAATTAAATACTGCAGTTCTGTATCCATCTTGCCTATAAATTTGCCAAGTCATATGATTAATATATGTGGCAAAGACAAGCCAAACCAGTCACTCGTCGCAAATTGTGTTTCAGAGAAAATGGCCAAAACATGCTGGAATGTCAAATTTTTAACAATCTATTTTATTGCACTAAACTAACATTTATATATCTACACATCATTCTATGCTGTTATTTTTCCCATTTTCAATGTTAAAACAATACTTTTTAAGGATTTAAAGATAGTTTCTGCATGAGAAATGCCTGAAATCATAAACATTGACGGCTAATTTCTCATATATTGTTCTTTAAACAGCTGTGTGGTTAAGTGCTTGTAACTTCATAAGGAAATGTCCGATTTGAATGATTTTTTTTTACCATTTTATAGCTATTATTTTACTCTCTAACACTATATTAATAACTCAAAATCGATTTTTGCGACTAGTGACTGGTTTGGCTTGTCTTTGCCACATATATATTAGAATATTTCTTAATCTATAAAATGTAATTTTAATTAGTCTAGCCTTAATTAACCGTTTTTAAGGGTGCTGTATCATTACTGGCTTGCACAAGTCAAAAAATAGTTATTTATATTCAAAATTTTTCTGTTGCTTTTTTTCATCAGATAAACATGAGCAGAGAATAAGAAGCATTAAAAACTTCATGGATACTCAAACGAAAATTGTATCCGGGAGGAGGGAAATCCTTCCGTATGATGCGGAAGAAACAACGCCACTTTTGTTTAACAACTCAATTAACGTCAACAAGAATGTTGCGAGTCAAGGGAAGACCTCACTTGCGGGGGCAGTGTTCATCGTCATAAATGCCTGTATCGGAGCAGGGTTGTTGAATTTCCCACATGCTTTCCAATCAGCTGGTGGAATTGTCGTTGGTGTTGTTGTTCAGTTGGTATGAAGAATTTTTTTCTTCAGCATTCAGAATGCTAATGAGACTAATTGATTTACAAATTTGGTTGATTGATTGATTGATTGATTGATTGATTGATTGATTGATTGAATTTATTATACTCTCTTCACACAGCCATGAGTACATGGATAGCACAATCCATCACTCATTTCCAACAGGGTCTAACCACACTAAACACTGGCAAGGCAACTTACAGATGCCTAAGTACAAAAAATAATTAATTAAAGAAAAAAGTACATAGCCTGGTCTATTTGGTCAATAGAAATTGCAATCATAATAATAGAAACAATAAAAGCTTAAAATTATCCACATAATGTCTAGAAATCTTTAAAAAAAACTTTTAAATTTGTAAGCGTGTGATGGTTTTTTATTAACTTTTTATTAATTAGTTTAGGCTGAAATTCAAGGATATGCCAAGCATGCCAAATACTAAACATATTCACTTACTAAGTGGAATATTCCTTCACAAGACAAACACAAGCACAAGATACTCTACATTAAAATTATGTCTCATTATGTGGCTTAGGGAGTGATTCGTTTGGCCGTGAGAAAAAAATCCTGTTTTTCATGACCCTGGGATTGGAAGGCAAGCATTTAACCACTAAGTTATACAACTCCACTCATCATGTCTGGCTATGCAAAATTTTAAGTGTTTTCAATGATTTACACCATTTTTCAGATTCTCTTGCTTGTGATTGGCTCGTCATTATTGGTGCTAGCTCGATGTTGCCATATCCACAATTGCTCTACATACCAGGAGGTGGTACAGAAAATGTGTGGTTCATTGGGTCTCTTCTTCTGCAATATCACCATCTTCCTCTACTGTTTTGGAACTTCTATCACCTTTATGATAGTAATTGGTGATCAGTTAGACAGTTGTAAGTATCCAAATATTAGTTAATTCATTTATTTGAATCATAAGTAAACAGAAAAAAAAAACAATCCTGGGTCCGAGTTACAGTAGAGATTAAGTTTTCATTCTATCCGATTTTTGTTAAGTTTCAATTAATATTCTTTGCATCATTTCCCTTTGCATATTGATTTTCTATCTCATTCGTATTAGGTTTACCGCGCAGCACCGAAACTTTTGTTGTATGGCTATGCTTGTTACGATTATAACATCTTAGGTAGATTAAAAGGCAAAATACTGAAAAACAAAAATGCTGTGGGAATATATAAATATATAAAAGGCAATATACTGAAAAACAACAGTGCTGTGGAAGACAGTGACTGGATTTTGGAAGAGATACAAATTAGATCAGAACAGCCTAAATAATTTCATGAATTTATATTGGCAAAGAAATAAAAGTTATTATATACTTTCAGTTTTCACATTGTTCAATCAATACACTCACTGTCTTAGTGTAATTATATAAATTAATAGTTCTTTCATTTTGGTTCTGTATATAATTAAAATTTTCTTCAATAGTTTCGTATCTTCATATTTATAAATACTGTTATTTTCAATTTCAGTTCTTGAATTCATTGCCAAGAATTCAATGGATAAGTGGTACATGAACCGGAAATTTACTCTGACTCTGTTTTCAGTGTTAGTTGTCTTGCCTCTTTGCATTCCAAAGGCTATTGATTTTCTCAAGTATTCAAGGTAAACAGGGATGGGTCCAGGTTTGGGAGGGGGGAAACAGGGGCTAGGCGCCCTTTCCCCCCCACAAAAAATGTAGAAAAAAAGCGAAAAGAAAAGAAAAGAAAGAAGAAAGAGGGGAGCATGGTACTCCAAACAAGCTAATGTTTGATTTAAATTCCATGTACCAGTTCCCCCCACCCCTGATGACAATACATAATGCATTTTCTTCTTAACATCCACTTTCTTGCAACATAATGTTTTCCAATACATTATTCCATTTACTTTTGTAACTTTTTAGGTTTGTATTTGATTTGTGTTTATGTTTCTAACATCAACAAAATTACCATAGCAGTGATAATGATGATGTATATTAGCTTGATATCATAATAAGTCACTACATAGTTTAAAATGCACATGCCCATATTGAAGGTCAATGAACATAAACTACAAAAGTTCAAACTAAAAAATTGCTTATTAAATTGGTAGAGCAATCAAACTGATATCCTGCTTGGTGATTCTCCTGCTTCTCCAGTTTAGCCTAGTATTTTTTTCCCTTTTGTTTAAATTCAATTTTAATATTAATATTTTAATTGGTCAAAAAATAAATGTATTAAATTGAATACTGATGTATCCATCCTGCCTATAAATTTGCCAAATCATATGATTATTATAGATAATTGTTCTCTTGTTCTATTTATACTCTTTAGTGAGACCTGTTTTCAGCAATCATGAGAACATTTTCATTTCATATATGTATTTCCCACAATAAGCATTGTTGGGACTTATAAAGAAAAAAAAATCTCAAATATTATCCTTATTTTTTTCCCTTTTCTCTATCATAGTGTCATATTAGTTCGATCCCTGTCTACGCAAGTCTGAAAAAACGTACGGTGGCGCAATTTTCCAAAGTGTGTGTAATAGCTTTGTTTTTAGCTTTTACCGTGTACACTTTAACAGGTATCTTTGGGTCATTGACCTACGGTACAAGTTCGTGTAGCGATATACTCAAGTCTTACGATGCGGATGATGTTAGCATGACAATCGCTAGGATCATGATTGCAGCGTCTGTTTTAACTGCTTACCCAATCCTACATTTTTGTGGCAGGTATGTCAATCAATCAATATCAACATCAGTAAAATCAATGTCAATGTCGGTGAATATAAATTAATTTCAAATATCAATTATTTGCAGTCAATGTCAAGGAACGTATTTATTCTCAACACATTCTATTAATGTTCTGTAATTACATTTTTTCAAACATGCATGTAGCGTATTATTCTTATGCATCAACATCGTGCTGAAAGCAGGTTAATTCTTTCTTTTTTTCTCTTTAGGGTTGTAATCAACGATTTGTATGTCAAATTTTTTAAACTGACACCGGAACAAATTGAAGACAGAGAGAAAATAAGACGAATTATTCAGACTGTGATATGGTGGTTCTTCTCGTTGATCTTGGCGTTGTTTATCCCAAGTATTGGTGTTGTCATATCAGTGATCGGTGGCTTAGCAGCAATATTTATATTTGTATTCCCAGGTAATGTTTCAATTGTTATTCTCTTGTTTTAGTTTCCCTGTGTTTTTATGTATGTTAACTCAGAGTATAGAATAGCAAGAGGTTTGACTGTCCTGATTTTGCATACACGCAATGAAACAAAAATACACGCAATGAAACAAAAATACACGCAATGAAACAAAAATACACGCAATGAAACAAAAATACACGCAATGAAACAAAAATACACGCAATGAAACAAAAAATGCAGTATTACCACAAGATAGGGGGTGTCCTATCATAATTTGAATAGAGTTCGGAATTTTAACAGACATTCTTTACAAGCATTGTATGTCGATATGAGTGACTTTTACGTGTATATCTTTTCTTGTGAAGAACGCCCTCTATGTCGTGGTAGTAATTTTTGAGTTCAGCACATTTTTATGTAAGCTTGTTGCAAGTTTTCTTGGCCACTGGCAGCAAAGGCTGGTTTCAATATTCACTTGTTTACTTGAGTCACAGGAAATCGACAGTCCTCCAGGGAATTGAGACCGAGCATAAATGCTAATAGGGCCCTCATGAATAAAAAAATTAAAATTTAGTGAACTGCGCATATTTTGGTGAGTGGTCAGACCAACCCTTTTTCCAGTGTGGATTTAAAGAGACCGAATTAGTGTCCTCGTCAGACAAAGCATTCCAAGGACCAACACATTTTCTAGAAAAACATCTTAACCTCAAATTAGTTCTAGAATACTGGTGATGCAGTTTAAAAGAATGACCTTGGGTATTTTTGGAAGTGTTAAAATTGAAAAACAAATCCACAGAAACATTGTGGATGTCTTGAACAAATCTGAAAGCCTGAAGAATATCAGCTCTCTGTCTACAATAACTTAAGTTGGTAAATTTAAGGCTCACAATCTATCTTGATGGTAATTTATGTCTAAACTCTGGAAACATTCTAGAAGCTTGTTGCTATACCTATTCAAGATGATCTTCATCTTTCTTGAACTTCAGAGTGACATACAACATTAGAGTACTCAATAGTAGGTCTCAATAGCTTTATATAATTTCAAGAGACCTCTGGATTTAAAAAAACGAAAAAACCTCTTGATGATACCGAGTTTCATATTAGCATGTTTAGATACATCGGCAACATGTGCAACAAAGCTCAATTTAGGATCAAATGTTGCCCCTAAATCCTTTTCAGTTTCCACTGTTTCAAGCTCATTGTTATTAATAAAGTAACATTTTCAATGACCAACCATACAAAGCGTCAATATCATTATTTGAGTCCACAATCCTATAAAGTTTTGTGCCATCAGCTAACAGTTTGATTTTTTGTGCTATGCATTTAAAAAGCATGGAGTTTCTGTTTATTTACATCCGTCTTCAATTTCATGTTCACTAAAGTCATATACAGAGTTTCTATCTCATTTACAGCAGCTTCCATATATTTTTGTGCTGTTGATACTGTTTTTGATATTGATGTTCTTTTCAACTTTGATACCAAGTGGATATTTATTTAATTGCGATGTTTCCACTGTAATTTGAAAGGCTTGTATATTCATATAATGCATACAAGTCTCCCTCCAATTAAGAACTACCTCCACTTAAAGACTACCTCCACTTAAAGACTACTTTTCTGTGGTCCCAAATTAACAAATATCTTAACTTATGGGACAGAGGTTTTCATAGTCTTTATCAGCTAGGTTCTCTAATTAGAATAATAAAAATAAAAGATATATGTGGCAAAGACAAGCCAAACCAGTCACTCGTCCCAAATTGTGTTTCAGAGAAAATAGCAAAAACATGCTGGAATGTCAAATTTTTAAAAATATATTTGATTTCACTAAACTGAGGTTTAAGTATCTAGACATCATTCTGAAAGCTTCTGCATGAGAAATGCCTGAAATCATAAACTTTGAAGGCTGATTTCTCATATATTGTTCTTTAAACAGCTGTATGGTTAAATGCTTGTAACTTCATAAGGAAATGTCAGATTTGAATGATTTTTTTACCATTCTATAGCTCTTACTTTACTCTTTAACGCTGTATTAATAATTCAAAATCAATTTTTGCGACGAGTGACTGGTTTGGCCTGTCTTTGCCACATATGTTAATATGAGACCACAGAAGTGGTCTTTAATTGGAGGTAGTCCTTAATTGGAGGTAGTCCTTAATTGGAGGGGTCTTTAATTGGAGGGAGACCTGTATTTTAAAATTATTAACAAAATTATTTTGTTCATTTTTTTCTAGGTTTATGTCTAATTGAGTATGCCATACATTATTATGAAGGGAGTTTACGATGTAAACATCTTCTGGTTGGGTGTGGCATTGCCTGTGTTGCAATCGGAACATTTATCCTCGGAGAGAGCACAACACTGTCAATCATGACCAATATACAAGGTGACACCTTAACTTGCTGATCATAGTCCATCATGATTAGGGAAGAGTACTTAATTTGCTGGTATTCCAGATGAAAATCTACCACTCTGATCAATACCCATCATGAGTGAGATACATGTTGGACAATATACAAAACAACCGATTACCTCATTGACCATTGTCCATCATAGCGATACTTTAGCATACAGGCCTCCTTAATTTGCTGATATTCCGTCATGGATAATTTACAAGATTTCAACTTAACTCACAGAACATGAATGACACGCAAAGTGACACCTTAGCTTACTGATTATTGGTCTTCATAAATAAGATTCATATTAAGACACCTCAACTTACTGACATTCCATTATTGATATACAAAATAACACCTCATTGATCATTGTTCTTAATGACTGATATTAATAAACACCCAAATGTATCCCAATAATTGATCAGTTTTAAGCATTTTATTAAGGCAGGAAAGCAGTTTATTTAATGATATTCTCTCCTTTCTATATTGGCAGCCCTGTAAAAGCCTGTCCACACAATAAACATGCATTCAGCTACATTCTGATATTAGTGTAATAAGCTCTGTTATCCAATAGTCAATTATTTATTACTAAAGCCGTCCACACTATTGTATGCGATTGGCTGTCATCATGCCCATATATGGCAAATCACACAGGTATTTGTCAACTACAACTTAGAGGTGTGGACATATCCTGGGAGAAAACTTTGCTGATGGTCAGTAAAATCAAGCAATTACGAATAAAACAGTAGGATATTTATAACTTAGGCGAGACTTTATCTATACCTGGTTTCGCGAAATTTCTTTAAAGAACGTCAGAGGGCAGAAAATAAATAAAAATAAAATTTTGTTTTCTTATTTAGCAAACAAGTTTTGCCAAAAACATCCAGATGGAGAAGAAAATAAAAATAAAATTTTATTGGTGAATGTAAATTTATATAATTAGGAAGAAATATACATTATTTTTGGAGATTTCAAGGCAGCGGAGGGCGTAATTAAAATAAAGAAAACCTTTTATTTTTCTCTAAAATTTCCATTTTTTCATGGCAGCTAGTGCACTAATTGACCAAAAATAAAATTTTATTTTTATTTGAAATCATTATTGGCGGCGCGGCGGGCTTGCCAAACAAGTTATAAAAAAACGTCTCGCCTTAGTAGAAAAAAAAAAGTATAAATTAATTAGTTATATTTACTATATTTTTTTATAATCTAGGTAATTATTTAGATACATGTTTTACTCTTCAGTTTTTCAATTATATACCATTGAAGGGGTTGTAAATCTGAGACACAACAAATCAACAAAAAGTTGATGTTGCTGGTATATGACTTTTAATGACTGTTTTTCATGTAGATTTTTATATATATTTTGTCTTTGTAATGACGAGCAAAGAGTTTCCCTTGGTGGAATAAAGTTATCTTATCTTATCTTCTCCACTAAGTAATCAATTATTAAATTATTGTATTTACTTAATTTTTTTTGTAGAAATATTTTTAATAGATATTAAAGAATTAATTAAATTCAGGAACCTAACTGTTGATATTATTTCTGATAATTCATATCACCACTTATATACGTATTTATATAATAAAGAAATAGCACAGTTACATTACAAAAGAGTATTTATTTCTAAAACATTTGAATAAATATATGAAAAAGATCTATTTTTACTGTATTTTTTCATGTATATATGTTGAGTTTGAGTATGTATAGTTCAAAATTTCAATCTTAAACCAGACTGTGGTTGGTGCATCACAAAGAAAAGAAGGAATAAATACATTTTTAAAAAAAAAGAAATTTATGCAAAAGTAATTTCTAAAAATATCTTTTTATTCCATGTGAGGATTTCAAGAATGGATCTTGATACAAATTGCACGGTATAAAGAGGCTACAAAGGCTTGATTTAAAGTGGAATAATACAAAACATTACACAATATATCAAGATTTTGAATCTTTTTTTGTGCAAATTAAATACTTAAATCTATGTCACACTAATTTGCAATATTATCGCTGCAATACACAACTTTATATCAAGGTACAAAGCACATCATTCTGTATGCAATTTATAAATAAAACATTAAATATTCATTTTTTAAATCAATTACTAAGATGCTATTATAAAGCAGTACAGTATGTACATTACATTAAATTGTATATGCATTCGAAAAAAAATAATTTTAATGAGAGTAAACTATCCATCAACAATGGATTATATTTGAACTTGCACTTCAGCCGTCCAGCTGAATAACAAGACAGTGGATGCGATTGGATCTCAACAACGTGTGTATGTGGTTTTTTTGGTTGATATTTTGTGCTGCCTATGCATTGATACACTGTTGACTCGCGACTCCTTTTTGACAATACTAAAAAAATATCTACCGTATAATACCAAATGTTACTTTACATCAATTCCATATATACATCAGATCTGTAGAACTAGACACACACTGCCTCCTTTACGAATCTATCTCCGCTGTCTCTCAGTGCTTAACGTGACAGACTGAGTGGATCGTCACTGAAAACAATTCCCTGCGCACACCTCATCACGTAACGTTCTCCATGGAATTGACCTCTCCAGAGTGTAAATCAGAACAAGGTCAGGGGCGGATTGCTATAAGCGGTCTTTAGATGGTCTTAACTTGTTAGCCGGCTATAATCGTGATGTCACTACTGGTCTATGATTATAGACCATTGCTATACCGCGGTCTAACCAGTTAGCCGTCTTAAATTTTAAAGCCTACTCGGAAGAGGCTTGAAATGGACTTAAATCATTTTCATCATGGCATTCTGCTGATTAATTTAACAGTGCAATGGCAAGACTTCCTAGATCGTGAAAGTCTGAGAATCAAATGATTAATATTCCGCACGCTTCTCAGCATCTGTAAAAATAGGTCTACATTTATTTACGTTCATTTCGATACATTTGCGTGCGTCGAGCACAAATGTCGCCCCCAATCTTATGTTACCAGGGAGTGTTTGCGTTTCAATACTCAAAGCGGTCTTAAGGAAGACTGTTTTATAGCAATGGTCTTAGAGGAATGACTTTAGTAAGACCGTCTAAGTGATAAAGCCGGCTTTATTAGAGGAGTTAAGACTACCAGTTAAGACTGTTTT
The DNA here is from genome assembly GCF_011630105.1 of Anneissia japonica. Lineage (NCBI taxonomy): Eukaryota > Metazoa > Echinodermata > Crinoidea > Comatulida > Comatulidae > Anneissia > Anneissia japonica. Next base: position 375,229 of record NW_022742159.1, on the reverse strand, counting down.
ATAGCAATCTGCCCCAGGAATATGCACATGTCCTACAGATGCACATGTTTACGTACATTTATTTTATTGTTTTGTGTAATCTTAACAATAATATACAAGCGGCGGGGCTTTGCGGAAAGGTCGATTGCATCGGCCAATGGCCATCGCAGCAGTTGTGTGCCAGGCTTAAGGCATTAACAGTCATTTTCATTAATAAGGGTGCTGTGTCTGTTTCTTAACCTCAAAAAGGGAAATCATGTAGTCACTATTCTATATTAAGCCTGGTTTTACAAAAAAAATATCTACACGCTATCGCCAACTCCTTTGGCAATGCTGATTGGTTAGTTGATTCACAGAACATTCCCGATTGTGGCTGGGACAGTCAAGCAGTGCAAAGATTGCAGTGAAAAGGCCGTGTGTAGCAATTGTATGGAAACCAAGCTTTACTCTCTACATAATTAATGAATGGAATGTGAGAAGGAATACAGACTGTATATTGATTGATATTATTCGGCCAGAAGTGGCTCATGATCCTGTCTATGTTTTCCGGCAGCATTTGGGTCATGTGTAGGGGGTGCTGGTGCCATCTCTAACATTCTCTCCAGGTCATCTGGCGGGCCTGGGTATGGTGGCGGTGGATCAGAATACACTTGTGGAACAGGTGCACTGACTTCAGCAGAAGTAGAAGGCTTGTTGCTGCCCTCTTTTTTTGGGTCTTTTTTCTGAGGTGTTGAAACTGGTTCTTTAGACTTGCTCTTCCAGACAAGACTTTCTCCAACTTGCAAGGCAGGACCAAGTTTACTACTGACTTCAAGAAGCTTCAGAAAGAATGAATAAATTTTGTTAGAAAGAATCCTGAATTAGATGATAGATCTGGGAACTGAAATTGGGTGTAAACACTGAAAGTCCTTTGTATATTAATGGAGCCATTAATTTTTGGGAGCAAAGCTTGAGGATATTGTGCTGAATGTAATTAATAGGAAGCACTACATAAAAGCCAAACACTATTACACATACATACTATTATTACTGTTGGAGAAGTTCATAGTGTTCATTCACACATTGGCTCCCACTGCTTCTCCCTAGATTTTTGCACACGTGCCAAGACAGAGGGTGCTAACATGATCAACATCAGTAATTATTTTCAGATCACTGCTTTTCCACTGAACTGCCAGGTTTCATAGATTCCAAGATAGAAAAATTTGCAGGCGGTATACTTTTGAAAATTCCACCCCCTAGGGTTATGGGAACTTGGGGTTTTATCCCCCCACCCCACAAGAAATGTCATATTCTAAATGCTCTCAAATGCATAGATGGAGAATTGTTTGTAAGGCGAGTGCTCAAAAGGTCACAAATAGTATACATATATTTTATAACATAGGCATTGTGTCCTTGGGCAAGGAACTTTATCTACATTTGTCTCTCTCCACCCAGGAGTATAAATGGGTACCTGGTAGGATGTTGTAGCATTGAATGTACTAGTTTCATGTGCTAAGCAAGTAGCGCACGACTAGGGATATTCCCCAGGGAGCAGAGAGGGTTGCACTTTGTGCTGGTTTGCCATTGTATGTTATCCAGTGACCAGGGGTAATAACACTCAGCAGCTTTGATCATTCAATTTGGAATATTTGTGTATTTTTATTGTTACATGTTGGTTTTAAGCTTTTCTATTTTCCTCTCATTTGCATTTTTGTAAGCGCTCTGAGCAACACTCACTGGAGGACTTGAACCCAGACAGCCAAGAAGTTAAATATAAAAAAGATCAACCAATCAAAATACCTCATAGTCAATGTTAGAGTTGCCAGAATCAGTCAGCCTTTTCAGCTTGCTTTCAAAATGTGAGAACTGCTTGGTTGCTGCCTTCCTATCCCCTTGCTTATACAGGAACACACAGAAGTTCAAATTAACTGCTGGATCATGCCTTCAAGTAGTAAATAGTGCATTGATAATTTATACTAATAATTATTTTTTCTTTACATATTATATGTAATATACATTAATGTATAACAAGGAATAGCGCATTAAGTAAATATCAGAAATGTAATTAGTTAATAGTTTTAAAAAAATATAACAAGAAGTCATAGCAAAATAAAATGTATTCCCACTGGCATAATAGTGAATGAGAGTAAAGGCCAAATCAGACAGCATCGGCCGACGCAGCCCGACTCAATTTATCATCGGGGAAGTCTTAAGCCTTCGTGAGAAATATTAAACATGTTTAATATTCTACGACGCGACTGCCCACGATGCACACCATCACGTCTGCGTTTAACTCACACAGACCCGACGCGACAACAAATCGCGTCGGGCTGCGTCGTACGACGCTGTCTGAGTCGGCCTTAAGTCATTGGTGACCTACTTACAACATTACTATCCACATTATTACTTTCTAAGTCACCTACTTTCACTATTATGGTTGAACAGAAGACTTTATTCATATCTATATACTGTACTTTGTGTTTTGGTTTTATTTTTTTTCGAATTATGAACACAAATGGGGCTTGCCATGCCAAAACCAACATCAGTGAAAAAACATGAAAATTGACTTTTTAATATATTCATATTCTCCACATTATAACCTTTAAAATGATGGGTCAAATCATTTCATTTACTGGGATCAGTTTATTATTGCCAAAGTTATGAGTTAAAGTATTACGGCTTCAATGCACTAAAGTATACAATGCTGCCACATTCATAAGCTAATCACGCAGTTTAATATTTAGAGACAGTAGGTTTTTTTTGGGATGGCAAGCCTCAAATACTTTGATTTCTACTTATGAACCTGATGAAGTAGCTAAATCTAGCAAAACCTTATGTTTTAATCAAATTTTGTTAGTCAAAAAAGGTGTTCTCCGATGCTAGTTTCATAAATAGCTATAGTAACAAAAAATGTATCAGATGTCTGAAAAGTAAGTTTGTGCTTGCTTATAGTTCCTTGTGCAATGGATTCGCAACTGTTAGGCGTACAGTAGGTGTACAAGTAGGGTTGCAAATAGTGGTTTTTCTAGCAGAGGAAACAGGGTAAAAGCTCCACTGTACTTACTCATCAAGAGCTGCTGCTTGTTCATAGGCCTGCCTAGCATTATCAGGATCATCAAGGTTTGACAATGCAACTAATAAGAATAAATTAATGCTATTATTAATGCATATAATTTAATTGATATATACAAATAACCTCAGGGTCACTATGGGCTTTAAGTTACTAATACTGGTTTGTAGTCCACAGACCTGGAAAAAAAAATGTTTGTGCCTTCGGCCATGAAAATTATCTCAATAAATTGCCTCCAGCGACAAATAGCAGTTTAATTTTCTTTAATTTTTCCCCCCAAAAAGCCTCCGGGACATTCATGTGGTCCCATAGTAACAAATGTGGCAAAGACAAGCCAAAACAGTCACTCGTCGCAAAAATCGATTTTGAGTTATTAATACAGTGTTAGAGAGTAAAATAATAGCTATAAAATGGTAAAAAAATCATTCAAATCGGACATTTCCTTATGAAGTTACAAGCGTTTAATCACACAGCTGTTTAAAGAACAATATATATTTGTTTATGATTTCAGGCATTTCTCATGCAGAAACTATCTTTAAATCCTTAAAAATTGTTGTTTTAACATTGAAAATGGGGAAAATAACAGCATAGAATGATGTATAGATATATCAAGTTTAGTTTAGTGCAATAAAATAGATTTTTTAAAATTTGACATTCCAGCATGTTTTGGCCATTTTCTCTGTAACACGATTTGCGACGAGTGACTGGTTTGGCTTGTCTTTGCCACAAATGTCTTTTATCTTTATTATTCTGATTAGAGATTAAAGCTGCTAAAGACCATGGATACTCCAGTCCCAAAAGTGTTATTTCAAAAACATGGTATTGTAATATTAATTTGATTAGGAACCTACTTGCAAGAAGCATGTAGAGGCCAGGCTGTTTTTGACGGATGTTGATTGCGGCACTTATGAAGTGGAATGCAGAGGCATACTGATGCATGCTAAGATGAACTAGGCCCAAGTTGTACAGTACCTTCCAGTCAAAGGGCGATAAGTAGTTAGCTCGCTTCAGACTGCTTACAGCCTAGGAAAGCAAACATGGGCAATAAATTTTATCTTAAAGCTCTGTACACACTATCAAATTTTATTTGACAAAAACATGTGACATGCCTAAATATGGTCATGATGACATCACATCATGACCATATATAGGCATATCATGACTATATATGGGCATATCATGACCATATATAGGCATATCATGACTATATATCAAAATTAAACATCATACAATTTATTCACATTTTATGAGATTTTAGGTCAATCAGGTTTGGCAATACAAATTTTTTTTGGCCTATAATAATAATAACCATAATAATAATACTTTATTTGAAAAACTACGCCTTTCCATCAGCGGCACACTGACGGTGCGTTCATAAAGAAAACATTTAAAACAGCAGTGTACACAGAAACACAGCAATGTACAATATGGTGAATCAAAATATTTAAAAAAAAAAAAAAAAAAAAAAAAAATAGTCTCCACATAGCAACATGAGCACACTGCAGAAACTAGGTCAAAATTAGTCTAAACACAGTTTATCATCGGAAAAGTGCTATCAGCCATTAACCATCTGTCAAAACATACAACCAATTGCAAACTCACTAATAAAACTACATTCACACTATACTTGGCATGCCAGTCAAATGAACCTTAACACATTCCACTTTACAGAAAAATTCCACTACCACAGCATAGATATATCTGCGCAAGCGCAGTATACTAAAAAATGGTATTAATAATAGTAATAATATTTAATGAATAGTTTTTAATGAATAAACAAAAATTTTATTTTGACTAATATGTTTATAAGTACAGTACATACCGCAAAATATTTCTTCCTTCCAAAGAAACACATGCCGATGTTATTCCAGAGGGCAGCACTCTCGGGAACGGCCACTGCTGCTATGCGGTATTTATTCAGAGCGACATCATAATCACCATGTTGTTGCATCATGCTACCTGCACCTAGAATTGCCTTTGGATTGATTGAAAACAACAAATAAATAGCAATAAATGTTATACCTTTATATAATAACCATAACTATTGTCTGATCAGATATTTGAAGGCATACTCTTTATGACAAATTTTCTTTGCATTGTATGTCCATATACAGTCATCATGTGCCTATATATGGTCATGATGTGATGTCATCATGACCATATTTAGGCATGTCACATGTTTTTGTCAATAAAATTTGATAGCCTGGATAGGACTTAATGTTGAGTCTGACAAACAAAATCTGAAAGTTTATGTTATCTGAGAGTATTATGCCAAGTTAATATTAGTCATGTATATTGTAATACAGTACATGCATCTACTGAACATACCTTGACATTTGATGGGTCATACGTCAAAGCATTTCCTAGGTTTTCAAATGCTTTTTGGTTTTGATTGACCTGTAAAAATACAAAATAAACATATTATTTAGCAAATATGGACCAATCACATCAGTATTTCATTGAGATCTTGCTGAATGGATACATCATGAAGCTATAAAGGATACATAAATACAGTTCGCCCTCCAATTTGAGACCACTTTGGGACCTGACAATTTGGGGTGGTCTCAGGATTCGGTCTCCACTTAGAGGGTTAGCTTTGTGTTAAAAGATTTATTTATGTTTCACTTACCTGCAGATAGAGTAAACCAATAGTTGTCAACAACTCTGGATTCTCGGGTGAAATTCTTTAAAACAAAATTATTTTGAGTATTTCAAATCAATAGGTATATACTGTACTTAAAACTACTTATTGCATGACAAATTGAGAACAAAATTGTAATAACAATATACAAATTAAAATGAAAAAATTTAAAAACATAGATATATTTTCTTTACCAAATTCTCTATATCACCACTCATTCCTTCCACACATCATTGGTTGGTGAAATAATCTCCCTGGCAGAGCCCTCATTGAACTATCCTTCCAGGAGTTCAAGAATTACCTCCCACAAATTTTATCTAATGGATAAGTCAAGTTTTAATCAAGTTTATTTTTCCTGTACATGTTTTTGTTTCTTTTTCTGTGTCATGTCCGTTGCCCAAGTTTATTTTTCCTGTACATGTTTTTGTTTCTTTTTCTGTGTCATGTCCGTTGCCCAATGCCATGCACACTAAGTATTTATTCCTTGATGTCCCTAAGTCTTAATTGAGGGACCCTTTTGAGTTCTCACGTAAACGTAAACATAAACTCACTCTATAGCACGTTTGTAGACATCAATAGCCATGTGGACATCTCCCTCCATCAGGTAGATCTTGGCAAGCATCACATAGGACAGATCGTGCTTGTTAAAGCTAATGGCTTGCTTCAGACATTCCTTGGCCTAAAAGAGTCAATCATAAATGCATTGATACATTGAAAATAGTATAAATGACAGACAGAATATAAATGACAGCCCTTGTTTTTGAAGACTAAAAAAATGTATTATTATTACAAGCTTTCAATTATACCATGATTCCTCAGGTGAATGAGATGAGAATTTTTGTAGTAAAACATCTGAATATCAGCCAAAATTGAATTGCCTTGATATTTCAGAGAAGAAACAATACACAGCCTGAAAAATCCTAGACCCTCCTCCCCACCACCATCTGCTATACATTCCGTAACCAATTATTTACTATATTTTTAAAATCCTAGACCCTGCACCCCCCCACCACCCCAACCCTTACCTTCATGAATTCTTTAAGGTACATGTAGCAGACGCCTTGATTGTGGCTGATCTCCCAGTCACGCTCACTGATTCTGGATGCTTCATTGTACACCTCAGTTGCCGCTTTATGACGCCCCAAAAGAAAACTGAAATAATAAAAGATAAATATTTAACAGCGAATGTTAACATAATGAGTAACAAAGGACCCAAATGTCAGTTGCCACAAAATAAATGTATTTGTTGTTTTACATTTTGTGTATAAAACCATTAAATTACTACCAGAAGAATAAACAGTTGTGGATTCAAGGGGAGTGATGGGGGGGGGGGGGCATCCAGCCTGAGGTCATATTTTAAGTCTGAGAGACTTACCTCAGCCATAACCAATGGTGGGGCTGAGACCTTACATCTGTGGAAGTCCCCCTCTATTTCAAATCCTTGGATCTGCCACTAATAAATATAAAATTAGTGCATCTAATCTAAAAAAGTTAACAAATTGAAAACTAAATGTCTACTTTTACCCATAACTTTGCCAATATTAAATCAATTTCAGTAAATGACCCATCATCTTAAAGCTTTATGTGGAGAATATAAATATACTGAAAAGTAAATATACTAAAATATATAATATAATAATAATAATAATAATATAATATAATATAATAATAATAGTAATAATAATAATAATATAATAATAATAATAATATAATAATATATATATATAAAATATATAAAGTAAATATACTAAATAGTACGTTTTTACGTTTTTGCCACTGATGCTGATTTTGGCGATGCAAGCCCCATACACTGAAGAAATGTGAGAATAAAATATAATGAAATAATCAGGCCTTACAGGGATCTACCAACTTGCTTCAGATTATCAGGATTTTGAGAGTTGATCAAATGACATGTCTGAAAACATTCCAACGATTCTTGAATCCGTCCTTCTTGACGCAAAATCAGCGCTTGCACATAGAGGGCATACTCACACATGCCATGGGTTTCATGCAGCTGTTCTTTAATCAATGACTACAACAAAACAAAGTTTGTATTTCTATTATTATTAAATACTATTTATTTATTTATTCCAACAATATTTTGTGAGGGTGGTCCATCCAGCCTGAGCTGATCAATTGGGACCCTTAGTACATACAATTAAAACATAAGTATAAAAATTAAACTTGATTATTATTAGACCAGGAAAAAATTAATAATAAAAGTCAGAAAAAACAGATATAGGCCTACAGTATATAAATTATATAAAATAATGATTTTAAAGGAAAACATTAAAATTTAAAAAAATTTAAAAAATTGACATATTGGACAGAAAAATAACTGAAATAAAAAATAAATCAAAAGAATTAATGAGAAGATAATAAATTGAACTAACAAAAATAGAAAAATTATAAAAGATTATAAAAGATAAATAATTTACAATTTAAAACAGAAAAAATTAACGATTAAAAATATTGCAACAAAAAGAGATGGCCACAGGGAAAATTACACAAGATTGGATGAAAGATAGCTAAGAAGGTTGGATTTGAAAGAAGAGAAAGAGAAAAGAACAGACAATCGGTGGAAGAGAGTTGTAGATGTAAGGAGCTTTATAGCTGAATGAAGTTTTAAAGATTCATACTGTCTAGATAACAAAACATCATGGAACCATCGCCATTACCACCACCATCACCATCATCAACACCATTATCATCTTTAACATCATCATAATCATTACATAGGTAAATTATCATTATAGGTAAATTATACCAATCCCGGTGAATTATCCCAATTATCCCAAAATGAGCAACAGTGCACTTTTGGATGATTTAGGAAGCTGAGTTGTTTTCATTCCTGGTATTTTCCATGATTTGGACCCAGGAGCTTGGGAAAGACAGCAAGCAACAATTTTCAGGGGTCCCAAGTCTTCCACAAGTTGTGGGAGTCTCCCGGAAAATCGGGAAGGCTTTTCCCACTTCCAGGAGCAAGCAAAAATCTCCTGGAAACTATCCCATCTCGCACAAATACATGATATTTGCATGTTTTTACTGCTGTATTATCAATTGGCTCCCTGAAATCAATTGGCAATGGGTATTTTCACTCCATAGCAAAATGTCAAAAATGCTCATTTAACCACACCTACCAAAAATGTCTTCAAACTTGTAACCCCTGGAGCTGTGCTTCAACTCCTTACACAAAATTAAGTGTACAGTGTACCTAAAGAGAATATATCTAGGGTTGTGTAATAAATTCATATCAAGTGGCCTTACCTTGCATGCTTCATATTCCTTGCGGACATAGTGAAGGTGTATTAGCCAGTTCTTCCTCTCAAACACCGGTAACTCAGGAGCTGTAAAATAATGTTTAAGGAACTCAAGATTATAAAGAAAACAGACATATGACTACAATTTGCTCAAATTATGTTTCAAATATAATAATGGACAGCTTCTTGATTAATTTTATGATTAAAAAAATTGTTACCATTATTTGAAGAATAGTCTACTAAATAGGCCTTGGGTGTAATATGACATCATTATGCCATTATTATTACATAACATTTGATAGTGTGTGGACAGAGATTTAAAGTAAGGAAGCAATTGCTTTCTAGTCAAAATGGCAATAAACCAAAACGGGGAAAAATAAAAACGGCAATGACCAAAACAGCAATAAACCAAAATGACAACACTTTTTTACCAGAACGGCAATGGAACGAAACGACAATAAGTCAAAAACGACTACTTATTTCCATTGTGGCTGTACATAAAACCAATTATAAACTTGAAAATGTACAATGAAAGTTATGCGATAACAACATATTTTGATAAATCAAATCAGATGACGTCATAATCACGGAAAAACATTAAAATCGTAGTAGTAGCAACGATTTTATCGTTTTTCCATGATTATGACGTCATCTGATTTGATTTGTTAAAATATTTTGTTATCGTATACATGATAAATCGTTATCGAATCGTCCTAGTGTAAAAACTTCTCTTATTTCTTTTGTTTTCTATATTAACAATCGCTTTTTAGCTTTTTTTATCGTTATCGTTATTGTTGAAGTATAAACAGGCCTTTAGGCACTACTTCAATTCCCTATATTCTATCATAGTACAGCAAATTAGCAAATTGACTCAAGAACCAAATTTACCTTTTCTAGCCCTCAGCTTTGGAGGCTTTGCTTGTACAGGTACAAGAGGGGGAGGCTCATAGTGTGCTGGCGTGTTCACAGGAGCAGATTCACCTGCAGGCTACAGCAAAAGTAAAAAACTATTATTAATTTCATCTCAGAAATTACAAAAGTAGACATAGGCATAGATGGTCTTTTAATTAAAGCCCCATTCCAGGCAAAATTTCAGTTAAGAAAAATCTGATTTTTATATATTTGAGCCATGTTCCTCGGGTGGTACTGTAGGGTTTGAAGGCGGTGAGCGCGTTATAATTATATAGCGCAGAAGATAAATTGATTGCTAAGTCTAGCGACTACACTGTTTTTCTCTGATTCCATTTTTGCTGTGAAGTAGCGGTAAGCGCTGATAACTGTATCCAATGATGATGATAAAATTTTGGTGCATGGACGTTGCTATTAATGCAAGGCCTGTGTTGCAAAAGATATAGCCATCACCATCTTAACCATGTTTGGTACAGGTTTAGAATTTCCCCACAGCACTAATAATAATAATAATTACTTTATTTAAACACTGAAGAACTTGATCACCCAAGGGTGTTTTTCATCTAGGCTGTGCAAGGCCATAAGTGGTAAAATATAAAAATACAAAATACATAACAAAAGTATAAACATTACAGAATTTGATTAAGTAATAAATATGATTAAAATGTGAAATTAAATAGTATCTTTAGTTTAAAATAAATCAAAAACATATACATTAATTAATTTAATATACATAATTGATTAATTTAATATCAGAAGTTAGATTAGATTAAAATGTTTTCTTTAAATTTATTAATATTTGCTGAATCTCTATACTCATTTAAATTATTCCATAACTTAGCACCATGGTAAGTTAAACTTCTTTTTTTATATTCTGTTTTAGGTTTTTCAGTACATAAGACATCCATTGTTCTTGTATTGTATTGTGGATTTCTTAAAATAAATCTGTTCCTAAGATGTGATGGTGCTAAATCATGAAATATTTTAAACATAATAATAGCCTCATTGTAGAAAAGGTTTGTTTCAAGGTTTAAGATCCTGCAAGGCTTGCAACTGCTGCAGAAAGGGTGTTCCACTGCTGAATCTCAGGCTCGACAGCAAGCTTTTTGCTGATGAGTCCCTTGATTCAGCAGTGGATTATACACTTAATTTATAGAACACCTATTCTCAAAACAATTTACAAAGCTTATTGCTGTAAAAGAAAAATAAATTGCTGTAGTAAAGCCATATCCCACAGCAACTATTTGCTGATGGAGCATTTACTTTAAATAAATGTGTACATTATCTGTCTCTTATACACATCTAGATGTGTATAAGAGACAGCTTGTATTCTTTTAATGATTTGCTATGTTGTGATGTTGAATTTTATTTATTTATTTATTGATTTTATTTATTTATTTATTTTTATTTATTTTTTTTTTTTACCTCTTCTCAATATTTCTCTTTTTGGATTGTGTTTCCCCAGATGTGCGTGTGTAAGTTTTGGCCATAGTACTGTACAGGAAAATAAGTCTGTATTTCTGTATCTACTTTGTATTTATTTACTTTAAGTAGTTTAATTTAAGTTTCATTGTTAAGTTATGATAAGAAGGGGCTTTCAAATTTTGTGCTTGTGCTTTTATATTTTTTTTAATGTAACTTCTTTTGTAAATTTGTTGGTCTTGAACGCACCGTCAATTGATGAGTGCCACTGTAACAAAAGTGTATGTTCAATAAATTATTATTATTATTATTCAAAAGGTACATTGGTGCACAGCCAACTGTCGGGGATATAGTACCTTCATATGACTACTCATACGTATACAACAGAAAAAAACGTCGCATGGACTTAGTGAAAAATGGAGATCTAAATGAAAAAAACGATGTATTTCAGCAAGTATTAAAACATTTTAGTTTTATTTTAGGCCTTCTTTAAAATACCTATGCCTACAGCAGTTGATTTTTTTTTGCCGTAAAACCAAAATAGTTTCATCCATGCCGACTTTCCGGTCGGTTAGCGCGAGTCCTGACTGAACTCTGCAGCAACTTCACATCGATCTTCCCATCGCGATGTAAAACAAAATGTCGGAAAACTTTTCTTTGACGCATGCGCATTTGCATAAATGTCTACACACACACACACTACACACAATAAAAAACAAAAGAAATGTGACTAAGAGTGATTACAATAGTTCCTATTGCATTACATGCATAGGAACTAAAAATTAATCAAATTATGTTTCAAATATAATCATTGACAGCTTTTTAATTAATTTTATGATTGAAAAATTGTTACCATTATTTGAAGAATAGTCTACTAAATAGGCCTTGGGTGTAATATGACATCATTATGCCGTTATTATTACATAACATTTGATAGTGTGTGGACAGAGATTTAAAGTAAGGAAGCAATTGCTTTCTAGGCAAAATGGCAATAAACCAAAACGGGAAAAAATAAAAACAGCAATGACCAAAACAGCAATAAACCAAAATGACAACACTTTTGTTACCAGAACGGCAATGGACCAAAACGACAATAAGTCAAAATGACTACTTATTTCCAATGTGGCTGTACATAAAACCAATTTTAAACTTGAGTAAAATAAAAGTTATGCGATAACAACATATTTTGACAAATCAAATCAGATGACGTCATAATCACGGAAAAACATTAAAATCGTAGTAGTAGCAACGATTTTATCGTTTTTCCATGATTATGACGTCATCTGATTTGATTTGTTAAAATATTTTGTTATCGCATACATGATAAATCGTTATCGAATCGTCCTAGTGTAAAAACTTCCCTTATTTCTTTTGTTTTCTACATTAACAACCGCTTTTTAGCTTTTTTTTTATTGTTATCGTTATTGTTGACGTATAAACAAGCCTTTAGGCACTACTTCAATTCCCTATATTCTATCATAGTACAGCAAATTAGCAAATTGACTCAAGAACCAAATTTACCTTTTCTAGCCCTCAGCTTTGGAGGCTTTGCTTGTACAGGTACAAGAGGGGGAGGCTCATAGTGTGCTGGCGTGTTCACAGGAGCAGATTCACCTGCAGGCTACAGCAAAAGTAAAAAAACTATTATTAATTTCATCACAGAAATTACAAAAGTAGACATAGGCATAGATGGTCTTTTAATTAAAGCCCCATTCCAGGCAAAATTTCAGTTAAGAAAAATCTGATTTTTACATATTTGAGCCATGTTCCTCGGGTGGTACTGTAGGGTTTGAAGGCGGTGAGCGCGTTATAATGATATAGCGCAGAAGATAAATTGATTGCTAAGTCTAGCGACTACACTGTTTTTCTCTTGATTCTATTTTTGCTGTGAATTAGCTGTAAGCGCTGATAACTGTATCCAATGATGATGATAAAATTTTGGTGCATGGACGTTGCTATTAATGCAAGGCCTGTGTTGCAAAAGATATAGCCATCACCATCTTAACCATGTTTGGTACAGGTTTCGAATTTCCCAACAGCACTTATAATAATAATAATAATTACTTTATTTAAACACTGAAGAACTTGATCACCCAAGGGTGTTTTTCCTCAAGGCCGTGCAAGGCCATAAGTGGTAAAATATAAAAATACAAAATACATAACAAAAGTATAAACATTACAGAATTTGATTAAGTAATAAATGTGATTAAAATGTGAAATTAAATAGTATCTTTAGTTTAAAATAAATCAAAAAAATATACATTAATTAATTTAATATACATAATTGATTAATTTAATATCAGAAGTTAGATTAGATTAAAATGTTTTCTTTAAATTTATTAATATTTGCTGAATTTCTATACTCATCATTTAAATTATTCCATAAATTAGCACCATGGTAAGTTAAACTTCTTTTTTTATATCCTGTTTTAGGTTTTTCAGTACATAAGACATCCATTGTTCTTGTACTGTATTGTAGATTTCTTAAAGTAAATCTGTTCCTAAGATATGATGGTGCTAAATCATGAAATATTTTAAACATAATAGCCTCATTGTAGAAAAGGTTTGTTTCAAGGTTTAAGATCCTGCAAGGCTTGCAACTGCTGCAGAAAGGGTGTTCCACTGCTGAATCTCAGGCTCGACAGCAAACTTGTTGCTGATGAGTCCCCTGATTCAGCAGTGGATTATACACTTAATTTATAGAATATACCTATTCTCAAAACAATTTACAAAGCTTAATATTGCTGTAGAAGTCTACTTCAAAATAAATTGCTGTAGTAAAAGCCCTATCCCACAGCAACTATTTGCTGATGGAGCATTTTGAGGAAACACGAACCCTGTGGTAGTACTAGTACATACACATGCAGCTTTTCAAATACATCTTCCTTAGTTAAAAAAAAAATATATATATATATATATATATATATAGGCCTATATACTCAGAAAATTAAAACCAGACTAGATAGATGAACCATGTCCAAAACATTCAGTCAGATATACCATATACGAATACGACTACGAGGCCCAGGACTATTATTAGTAGTGTAGGAAAGAGTTATTTACCTGTTCATCTTCTTTTTGTTCTGAAATCATGTCTAAAAGCTACCTATATAAATACACATTAATGAAAGATGTGTTACTCTACTCATTCATTCAACAAAAAGTGCATCACACACGGCGTCAGTAGCAACAAAAATGTCTGTGGACAATTGTTGACACGCACAAAGGGTTATGAACTTTGACATGGAATCCGCACCTACCTACTGTAAAACGTTTAAAACTGCAACTGAAAATACTTTTAAAGATCATCGGCATAAAAGTCAAGTAACTGTATTTGTTTCTTCAAAATTAAATCATTCTGTACTTTATTTTTTTTATTAGTTAGTTTTCAGGCCTACACCGTGAGTTTACTGTCATATTTGTAGTTTCAAGCATATTTTGGAAATGTATTTAGGCGCTCTCTAAATAAACAGGTCGCAAGCAGATTTTATCGTTTGGTATCTATCATCATGTGCTTGCGCTTATACTTTATACATGTTTCCTTTTATGCTTAAATAATAACATGTCGTTTCTATTTTACAGTGGTTCACCAGAAAGTCCTATTATATATTAGCCTTTAAATAAATGTGTACATTATGAACAAGGAATAAATGTGTACATTATGAACAAGGAATATAAGTGGGGTAAAATGAATTAATGAGACAGTAAGAAAATGGATAATCAGACCAGAGAGTTTCTGAGATTTTCTGTAATTCCATGACCAGAACATGATCCTACTTTCTGGCTCCATGGTCAACACTGAACAGAACAGTTTTTGAACGAGAAAGCTACTTTTTTACATATCCGTAATCATCGTTTCTTGCGTTGTTATGTTTTCATTATATCTGATATTTAATGTTGTACACCAACCTGTACACCAACCTGGACTAGGCTAGCTAGGCCTATGATGTCCCATGGGAGTGCCATTGATATTGTGCAATGTAGGTTTTATTGTCTGATTGTGGAAAAAGGAAGTAACAAATTATTAGGCTTACTGTACAAATCAAATCTGAATTGAACAAATATACACAGGACATGGTTGTAACACAGTCCTACACCTATTGGATAAAACTAGGCGCATGGCGGAGAATCACAATAAAGAACTTGTCAAAAAAATTAATCTTTTCGTCTGTATTTTTAAAAATTATTAGGCATGATATTAAATTTTATTAAAGTTCTTTTTTTAAGCAGACTTTTCAACATAATAAAGCAATCTCACAGGGCAAATTGAACTCCCTGGTTAAATCTAGGGTTTGAAGCAGACCATGTTCATAAAATTTTTTAATATTAAGTCTTCTGTACCATGTTCAACACTTCACATCAAAACAGTACACGTTTCAGAGTTCTTATTATGTAGGCCATTCTACATAAAAGTTTGGAATGGTCTTCCTCACTGTATTCAAGAAATAAATGGTGTTAATAATTTTAAGGAACATTTTAAGCTGATTTTATGGTAACATTTTATTAATTTAAAAGTTTTCACTTTGTTAAACATTTTTACTTTTAATAAATGAAATTTTACATTTTTTATTGCAATATATTTTATCGTCTATTTTTACTGTTTATTCATCCTTGCCATGTTTTTATCTTTGCTGATTTTTTACTTGTATGTTTTGTAGAATTTGTATTCTGTTTTTAATGTACCTTTAAGGAGACTCCATTGGAAATAAGTTTTCTTTTTTACCTTTCTTGTTGGGTCATCTTTAGTATCATGTCTTTGTTTTTTCTGTCTTTGTTAACTTGTATTTTTTATTTACTGATACTGAATAAAATCAATCAATTTCCAACATATAATGAATGTTTAGAGTCTGACAACAGTAATGTTGGCAGGAGTCATAATCTATAATGTTTTATAAATGTGTTACTACCCTCATTAAAAAATGTGTTTTGAGTACTCATGGTCACTTCTGGAATAAATGATATACAGGATTATCGATGCAAACGCCAAGTACCTCCAAAATGTCGATGACATTCACAGTGAAGAGCCAATCCTTAGTACAGCTGTGGCAAGAGATTGAACGGATCAAAGCCGAATTCAACGTCTTTATTGAAATTCAGGAAAACGCAGACGACAAAGAGCTTACTTGGGTCATGGTAAATGGTCAGCGTCAGAAAGAAGCAAAGGTAAGTAATATTTTGTTATTCATTCAATATCTGTTTAAATGTTTCTTTATCACAAGGGGACGCTCCAAAGTACGACAATAACAATGTATGAAAATTGATGACTTCATGGTCAGAAATAGTCTAATTTTAGACCATGTTATGATGATGATGTAACTGATATGTTTCTAAAAGATTCCGAACTGAATAGAAAAATAATTAAGTTTTTTGATCAGGATCTAGTGGCAGTGAGGATTTGGAATAATAAATATTAAATTTAGAGTCGGTCTTTTGTTAGTTATCCAAGCATTACAATTTACACTGAATATACTCCTTGCTAATTTAAATAAATATTAAAATCAATATCAGTAGTTTGAGTATGAATACTTAACGATAAACCAGTGGGTTACGCATCAGTGCATTTCTGTTTTTAAATGATGTCATTTTCAAATGACAAACCAGTGAGTCACGCTTCAGTGCATTTCTATTTTTAGAATGATGTCATTCTGGAATTTCCAAGACTATGAATAGTACTTGACGTAATATACAGTGTTTAGTCCAGATAGATCTGGACATTTTTTTTTTTGACAGTACTGTACGATTATATTGAGCTCATTTCTGCCTGGCTGATTTATTTACGTTAAAACCAGAGAAAATTCTTTATGATATTTATTGATTTGATGTCGACATTTTTTCTTGTTTGAAACCTCACCCATTTTGGTAATGATCACTTTACGTTGTTTTATTCTGTTCCGTCAGATATTTTTGTTGCTCGACAGCTTTAGTACCATTAATTTCAATCTGACTGTTTCTTGCAAAGTATATATTTAATATATTTTTCTTTTCTATAGATTTATCGATCAATATTTCATTTTTTTTTTTTCATTCAGGATTATATAACTTCATTTTGTAATCCTGAATGTACCCAAGTGCTGGTCTGTCCTGAAATCTTTGGTGAATTCCTCGAAGGTACTGTAGGAGTAAATTAGTCATCAGCATCATCATAATTATCATCATCATCATCATCACCATAATTAGTCTTCGTTGTCGTCGTCATCATCAAGTATCACCATTATCATTATCATCATTATTGTTATTGTTAGTGTTATACATTTTTTACTATTTAATATCAATTAATTTCCTTTATTTTCTACAAGAGCCATAATATCCGCACAAAGAAACAATACAATGGTAACTAGGCATCACAGGGTAGTGTTGTTACACCACTAAGGTCTTAATGACCCGCATACCCCAAGGCAAACCCTAATAAAACTATGCATCACAGGGTAGGGGCGTTACTCCATTAAGGTCCTAAAGACCCACATACCCCTATGTCCCCAAACGTTACGAAAATGAAGATTTCTTTAGACATGTGCAAAAACTGCTTAACCAAAGGGTTAAGAGGGTGTAATATTTAAAACGGGATTCAACTGAAGGGATGCCAAATTCATAATTGGTATTATAATGATTAATATTAATGTTATTTTTTATTTAACATATTACTTTTATTATTAATACTATATTACTATTGCTGTTGTTTTAAGTTATTGTATTATTTCTAAGTTATTTAATATTGAGTCATTCCATGCCAACTCAACCAGGGGTTCCTAGGTGACCATCTTGGATTTTGCTGAAGTTTTAACCAAATATACTTGGAGGCGTATTATGAAAAATCCCAAAGTTTCAAGTGTTCCGAAGTTACGGCACATTTAAATTTTGAAGACACTCCCCTCTTTCAGACTCACGAAGAGCAGCGATATCTTGTTAGGGTTTTTGAAAGATAATATTTTCATTTTTGGATATACTAGAAAGCTGAAAATTGCTACTCGAGCTCATTTTTGCCCATACTTTTTGATTCTGGCTTCAGAATCAAGCTCTGAATAGGCATTAAAAAGTTATGAGCATCTCAAAATCAGTTTTATTTTGGCAAAGTTAATTATTTTAAGATTTTAACCTTAGGTTGTGTGGTCAACTATTGGCCGAGACCAAATATTTTAATGGCAATTGGTTATTTGAGATATAGACTATAGCCAGAATGAAAGATTATTCCAATCAAACATATCACAGATTTATGACCATCCAAAAATGGCTGCAGCTCAAAAATTGACTCCCGTACCCTAACTTGGAGGGGTCAAATAATTACGTAGATAGTTAACAATAGAAATGGAACTTACACGACTGAAAAATTTTGGCAATATATGATAGAAATATTTTTATCTCAACTCAACCCCTTCAATATAAACTCCCAATGAGAAAATGGTGTATTTTCTATATCAGCAACTTCTGGTTTCAACCCCCCAACCCTTATGTATCCTAAACTGCAGTTCAATTTGACAACACATGCTTGACAAAAAATGCTTGTGTGATCATTGGAGACAGAAATTTGAATAAAATTGATTCTATCAGAGTTCAAAATGTTCATGGGAAAAAAATGACTGATAATTTTGGAAAGATCTAGTTATTTAAGCATTGCAAAATTCTAATAAATAATAAAACAAAAAATGTCACTATGAATTATAACCTGGGAACAATTAAATTTCACTGTTTTCTAATTATAACACTACATACTTTTAATCACTAACACAAATTCAATCTTAAACTCAGTAACTTTGTTTGACATATTTATTTACTTTTTTTGTATTTATTTATTTTGCTTTAAAAAAGACTCGCATCAATCCAGGAGGGCAACCCTGTGAGCTTACAAGCAGATACAATAAACAGTTAAACAAGAAACATAAAAGGAATGAATAAAATGTACACTAAATAAGAAAAGCCAACATTAAATATGTTTAGCAATAGTATTAAACCATTATCATAAGTATTACTATTAGTATTAAATATACATATGACAACTTTTAACTTTACATGCGAGTGAATAATTTGGTTTTTTTTTTTCGGTGTCTGGTGGATAAATTCTGTAAAATGACCACTTTGTCCCTGCATTTCTGGTACATCAGTTATGTAGATGACATGTTGTACAGGAACCCAACATCTGGGAGGGCTCCAAACAAAGGTGCTAACAAGAGTCTTGGTCAGAATCCTGACCATCTTCAGTTATCTCACCATCAGCTACTTGGCTCTGGACTATTGAGCCCTTGATATCAGCACAAGTTTGCAATGGAATAAATCAATGGTGGGACAAAGTTTCTGTTAAATTTCTGGAGTGAGCAAATCGTTCCGTTAGTTTAAATCCCTCATCATTTTTGAAGACATCTTTATTGGACACATCCAAGATGATGATTCTTGGTATATTTTTTGATGCCCAAAGTCATCTTTGTGGTGACATAGGTTAAAATGTTTACAGTTCTTGTATTGGGAAGCTGCCCCATCACTAAAGTATACTACTTTGGAGATATAAGGGAGTACAGTCTTGAGACAAATTAATATTCTTAAGCTGAAGGCATGAACATTCCGAGTGCCATGCCGGTGACAGTTGGATAAAACACACTGAGTAACTTAGCGGCATATTTCATCATTCAAACCATTCTTTTATCCACTCTTCCCCCCCCCCCACATTTTTTAAATATTCATAAAATCTATTTATCTCATTAACCATTCCCAAGTTTTTTGTCAAATATTCTTTTTGTGTCTTGAAAAAACATATCAAAACTTTTTCCCTCCGGAGCCTGTCTTAAATTTGGGTTATATTATATGCGAACAATGACATGCAGTACATGTTTAAATAGTAGTTAAGAGGTCTATTCAGGCCTGGAAAAAAAGTGTTTGTGCCTCTAACCATGAAAATTGTATCAATAAAATGCTTCCAGCACTAAGTGTTATCACTACATAGCCCAACAGAATGTTGTGCTAAATTTTTTTCTCCAAAATTGCCTCCGGGTCATTCATGATACCTCCGACCGTCGCACAGTCATGCACTTTTTCCAGCCCTGGGTCTATTTAGTGCATTTTGATAGTGTATTTTAGTAGCAGTCAGCAAGGATTAACAAGCAGTCTACATTCAAATTAGACTTATAGACTGGGGTTAGGGGGATTATTGTTATGTTATATCATTATTATGTATTACCTGTTACCTGTTATACCGTGAATAATTATATTAGAAGAAACATCCAAGTCTGTACTTGTTTTATATTTCTTTTCTAGATACCAGAAGGAAATTGGAAGTAAATTATGAAGTGGTATGCAGAATTATTGATGATTTAAGCATAGAGGTCTGTGGTAGCGTGTTGAATGTAACATTAGCTTCATCAGCGTTTGAGGAAATCATTGTTCAGTTTGATGACAATGTCGCAAAGGCTACTAACAAAAACCATGAAGATATCATTGACAGCCATTTGTGTAGTTTTGCTCTAAATGAAGAATGGCAGGGATTAGATGCAGAAACATCTATTAGTCTACCACCGAATGTCAAACGGGCTCTTCTGTCTGTTTTGTCGGAGGAACCAGTTGATAAAGGAGATAAGTTAATAGATGGAAGAAATGCAGCGTTAGGAGAAGTTCACCATTCTATTGACGTTACTGATGATGATGAAATTGTTTTTGATGCATCTGGTCTTTGTAGCACAGTTAAGAAAAAACCAAAGACCAATATGTCTTCAAACAGCATGACCGAAAGATTCCCAGAGAAAAATGTGTCCTTAGATGGCAGCTATATTGACGAAGATGAATCTGTGATATTTCTGGGGACAAAAAGGTCGACAAAAGCTCAATTTGATGAAAGTATCATTAGCGGTAATGTCATTTGTACTCCTGACCCAAAAAAGCTCCGCCTTGATACTATAGATACCATCTACCTTGACTCATCACAATCAGATTCTGAATTACCAGATAGCCACCAGAGCCTTGTCCAGGTGCTTGTGGATGTTGGATATGAGAAATGGGCCATTGAGGCTGCCCAAGCCACCCTAAGTATAGAAGAGAGAAGAGATCACAAGAAAGTACTGAATATACTTCAAAGTCAGAAGAATGAGAATAAACTGAAGTCTTTAACATTACCACGACGTATACAAGATAACATGTACAAGATCAAGAAGGAAGATGTTAGTGTGATAGATCTTTTGCCAGATCCTGTGCCAGATCAGCAGGACTTAACAGTTTTGAGTGTTGAAGAGCTGGAGAAGAGGCATCAACAACTTGTAAATGCTGTTAGTGTCAGACAGCCGAAAAGCATGCCAGCAATGCTTACACCAATGAAAATGAAGCCAAAATACTGTGGCTCACTTCCTCAAAGTACTCCAATGGTGAAGTTGAACTCTAACCAAGTCTCCAGTACAAGTAATCTTCCTGATCTAGATATAACCGTTGTCGATTCAGGAAAGATTAAAATATCTGAAACGAAAGGAAATAACCAAAATTCTGATTCTGTTGATGTAGACTGCATTGGAGAACTCAAAGTCAGAACGACAGCAACTAGAGTACCAGTTAAACCACCAGCTGAAGACTGGATCTATGTATCATCATCCTCTAGTAACTCTGATTCATCTACTGAAGCTGTCCGTAAGGTAAAAATAACATCAGAGAAGTCGCTAGTATCGGCAATTGAGAATGAACTGGTAGCACGTCAAGAAACAAACCTTTTAACACAACAAGCAAAGTTAGAAGAAGATTTGAGAAAACAGCAAGAGGAAATTAAGGAAGAACTGGAAAAACGCTATGCAGAACAACACAAACAGCTCCGTCTGGATAATGAAAAGTTACAGAAGAAACAGGAAGAATCAATCAAAGAATTAATGCAGATGATGGAAAATCAAAAGAAAGAACAGTTACAGAAGGAGGAAAAACTCAAGAAAGAACTGACTGAGAAGGTGAGAAAGGACAAGGAAATAAAGGATCTAGAGATACAAACAAAAAAGATGCAGGAAGCTTTACGTAAGCAAGAGGAGCTAATGAAGAAGCTGCAGCAACAGAACCTTGCAAGTATGAAGGCACCCAGTCTCCCAATGGAATCACCAATTAGAATCGAGCCAAAGGTTGCCAAAGTAGCCAGTGGTCTTAGGCCAATTGTAATAGACGGAAGCAATGTTGCGATGACGTAAGTAGATACATACTATATTTTCAGCACAATCTTATGTTTTATATATTTCATTTTATTCCCTTATTAGAACGAATGTTTATTTTTTACGAATTTTATTTCGTTGATCCAAATCATTTCTAATTTTAGTCTTTGAATAAGCACTGCTCTTAAATAAGCTCTTGAATAAGCACCACACAAAACATGACTTTTTTTTTGCTAAGCGAATGTGTCATGCAGGTCTGACAGATGTTTGCGATACGTATGCTAGCTGATTGCCAAGTTTATCATAAAAACAAAGAGGTTTGGGTCAATATTGCCACCCAGAATATTTGATAAATCTTATGTCTGCCTAAGTAAGCCTAAGTCCTAGTTGTGAACATTTGTAAAATCCTAGAGAAATCCAGGAAGAATTCCTAAGGACTGGGAGATTATCCAAAATTCCTGGAGACTCCAGGGCAATCCCTGGTGATTTGGGAGACCTATAAATAATTATTTCCTTTTGATGACAGGCATGGCAAAGGTAAGGTGTTTTCATGTCGTGGAATCGCACTTTGTGTCAAGTATTTCCAAGACCGTGGCCATAAGGAAATAACAGTGTTCTTGCCTCATTGGCGCAAGACACAAGAGGCATCTCGTGACAAGCCAATTACAGACCGGAAAATTCTAGATGACTTAGAAAGGAAGGAATTTTTGCATTTCACTCCGTCTAGGAAAGTGAGAGGGCGCTTCATCGTATCGTATGATGACAGGTATGTTGCTGTTATGGTTTATTTCAATTTCATCAGACAACAGGGACTTATAGGGTAATGATTGATTTTTGCTTGTAGAATTTTCTTGTAGAACACAAGCGGTGGATGGAGTTTTTTGCCTGTTTGTCCAGTTGGTTTCAGCATCTTAAGAAGTATATGCCAAGATATTCTTTTTTTGGTTTATGTTTTGCAACTACTTCAACTTTGAAATGAAAACCCTCGGACATCCCATACCCCAACAGGGTTTAAAGTGTTTTGCAAGTACGCCAACATTCACACGAGAAATGTACTATTTGTGATGCTTTGGAAGCGGAGTGTTTTGTTCATTATAAAATTTCTTTTGTTTTGTCAGGATTTACAAATTCATTTTTTCATTCAATATGAAGGCAATTAACTACCAATGTAGAGTACTTCATACTTTAAGATATAGTGCAAATGAGATAAGGTCTATGGATGTGAAAGTCTTCATATTTTGTTTTATAGTGACTGAAGTTAATGCTTCAATTGATTAGTGTTGATTTAGGTGTTTTAGGCTGTTAAGCTGCAAGGAGGATGGTTTGGTTTTTATAATACTTTGATATACTAATTTATACTTTGTAAGTCCTGCACTTGTAATATTTCATACCTGATCATTGAGATCATTGCTTAACATGTTATACTATTTGATGTGATTACTGATGTACATCTTTTTGAAACCAGGTTCATTGTCCGCTTGGCATCAATGAATGATGGAGTGATTGTATCCAATGACAACTACCGGGATTTGATGAGTGAGTCAGAAAAATGGAAGAGGGTTATTGAAGAACGGTAAGAGATACTGAATGTTGAATATCTTGGTAAAGAAGGTATTTAGAGTATGCCTCTGATGCACCGTGACATTTTTCTATATTCGTGTTCATTATATAGGAATTAATCACAACTTTTATACTGTAATCAAATACAGTACAATATATTGATTTGTTTGACCTGATTTATATTTGTTAGGAATGTAAACTAACAGAGTTCGATTTCCAGCATTTTTGGAGTGTAGCAAAAAGTGCTATGTGCTTTTGTGTAACAATTCCAAAATTGTGCATAGCTTTTTTTTATGCGGTGATAAAGAATGATTATTAAAGAAAATCATGTGGTGCATCTTTATTTTTTAACAATTTTTCAAGTTATTTGAGTAAAACACTGGCTCATCCTCACTGTCTAATCTGACAGTGACTGGATGTAAACAGCGGGAATAACAGTGCCAAGATAAAAAGTAAGATAATTTGCATGCTACACATGCATGCAGTGCCGTGCTAGTACGGTACATATGACATTAAGCAACACCTCATTGTACAAACGTGTGAAAGCAAAAGCGATCTACAGGAGAAGCAGAACAGAGTGGAGTGGCAAAATATGAGATAATATTGTAAAACACAGGAAAGAAGCCCGACTCGTACTCAAACCAGCTGCATGAACAATGATGTACATGTACCATTGTGTGTGTGCACTCGATGTAAACACAAGTATATTGTGCTATTTTTGGCCCAAAACATTTTGTAACAACTTGACTTTGACTGTTTTACATTTTATTGTGATGCATTTGTGGAAGTCCTTTGCATTCAATACTGGGTAAATTGAACGCTGTAAACTAAATTTTATTACGAAAAATTAATAATTAATATAAAAAGCACTTTTTCGACATGTTCTTTTATGTTATTTCTCCTCTTCAACTTTGTGTCAGTTTTTGATGCTTAAATCCAAAGCAAGTGTAGTTAAATTTTAGCAGATGAATCATATTTATTCTTTATACTATTCAGGTTGTTAATGTACAACATTGTCGGTGATATTTTCTTGTTCCCCGATGACCCGCTCGGAAGAAATGGTCCAACGCTTGATCAGTTTTTACAGAAACAACCTCTAAAGTAAGTGTTGCATTTCAGTGTGAAAATTTGTTGCCATATATATCCATATCTTTGAATAAATTCATCTGGTTTCAAAAGTCACTGGTTTCTACTGGTTAAACAAAAGAATATCAAAAAAATATATCTACTGTATATCAATACATAAAATTAAGTTGGTCACACACTGCGTTGGTCAGCAACTGATGCCATTCCAGGAAAGACGCAATGCAAATCGACAAGGCGCGTCCAGCAGATCATTTTTAGTGACAGCTCAGACTTTAACCAATTTGGCAGGCAGCGTCATTGTGGGCTCACTTGCAAAGATGGGTTCATCAACCAAAGGTTGCATGACATAGTGTGTGTCTGGCTTGTCATTAGCTCATAACAACTGAATTTACAATCGATCAAAAATTACCATACAACAGACAAAGCAACAAAAGCTATGAAACAGGCATCAAAACAGAAACAACATTAAAACTGACACATTGTTTATCAAACATAAAATAGCCTATAAAGCTCTGCCAAGACTTTCAAACTTTATTTGACAAAAACATGTGACCATATATAGGCACATCATGACTATATATGGGCATACAAAAGTTTTTTGTTAAAGAAAATTTGATAATCTTTACTTAGAAGTATGAAATGCTAGACAATTCTTAATACAGTACAATATAATAAAATCATTAAATTGCATCGTTGTCTTGATTTTATCTTTTTTTATGGCCTTAATATTTTCTGCATTTTCTTTGTAATTTAACCTGAGAAAAATTTGCGAGTATTTCAAAAGAAAGATTAGTATATACATTTCATAATGCATTAACTATATTTACATCTATTTTGAGCTATCTGTCTTTTTACGTTGAGTGGATCTTGACTATAACTCATAGCATGCATTTTCACTTTTGCATATGTATTCATTTCTGTTGAACTTTACTTTAAGGAATTGATATTATGTTTGGTAGGATAAAAGACCACAATTAAAAATTTAAAAAAAATTCTTATGCAGAGCAAATTCGCATTATGGTGTCACAAAACCGTTTAAAGGACCCTCAGCTTTTCAAAGACCTCCAGGTATTGTAACTAACAATGTTTAAACAAAGATGCCTGTGGAAAGTACAATTAGATGATGATCTAGCCAACAGGATCGCAATCTGCCCTCCCTCGTCCAATAGTGACACCGCCTGTCTACTTATTTCTTTTTGAGTGGGACTTTTTAAAAATTTGATTGATGATACACACCCAAATATTTCAAAATACTGTACAGTATTTTCCTTATAAGTTCAACTTTACCTTTTTAGCTTGCAAAAATTTGCTTTATATTAATTGTGAAATAGAATTAACCCCTTTTTAGGAAAGTATTATAGAGGTTGTTCGAACATATTCTACAATATACTGCAGAATGTTTTCACAAACACAGTGTGCTGCCCTTTGCCAATTTTCTCATCATTAAATGCCTTAACAGTATTCACAGGGTATTGCCACTTTCCCTCTATGTTGGTTAGATCTCTGATTGTTCTCTTTTATTGCATCTCTCAAAATTTGGCGTATTTCATCAGATCCCGTCACAGATTTTCGGGTAGAGATACTTCGTTTATGGTTCGGTTACAGTTCATCACTTTGTTATACCAGCATGTTGTTAATATATTTATAATCTTTACACCAAAGAAAAAAAATCAGATTTGTTAGCACTAACTAAACAACAATGTTATGTGTTATGATTGAACATTTTCAGAAATCTAACCATGTTGTGTATGTAGTACCTCTGCCTATGTATTTCAAGACATAAATAACAAGTCAATCATAATAGTTTTCATAAACTATAGAGGGCAGCATTAATTTTGTTCAATTCATTTTTTCATATTCAGTACCAAATTTGTAAAAGCATTAAATTATAAGTTTGTTATAATAATTGTTTTTATGACTTTCATTATCATTGATATTGCCATTTCTGTCAATAACATTGCCTTTCATTTTCATTTGTTAATGTTGTTCCAATAGTTGGTCATATTGCTATGAAACAGTTTTCGAATAATGAAATATTATATGTAAAAGTAAAATTACAGAGCACCAATTATTTATTTATAAGTTATTAATTAATTTATATAGTGTATTTGTTTTTATGCCGATCATCACAGATTTTTTGCTTCAATAATCTCATTTGCATATTAATATTGATATTGGAATAACTTTTTAAAAAAAAGACTAATTACACAATATTATAAAGAAGAGAGATTTGTGTTGTTTTTTGCAATTTGTCTTTCATGTTACAGATGTTATCAATCTTGCACCGTACTGAATTTTATTTCCTGTGTTATGTTAAAATATAATGTGTTTTTTATTCAGTTTTCAAGTTCATTTAAAAATAAGTAAACTGTTAATACTGTATTTCATTTACTATGCTGTTGATGATCTGATGATTAAGATTTTGAATGCGAGTTAGAATAAAGGAATTGGCTTCGGTGCAAGAGAAAACAAGTTTGAAAGCTGTCAAAATCATTCTTGCTTATATTCTTAGACACTTTGCTCTAAATATCTTCTTCAGATGATATGTTAACCCATTGGGTCTAATGAACATAATAACACGTGTGCCGGAAAAGAACACTTGGAAAGGGTGATAGATGCAGCAGTGAAGCTGCTGAAGAACTTTGAGGACCCAAATTCTTGTTTTTTTTTGTTTTTTTTAGGACAATACATTCACAGTTAATGTAAATATAAATATATTTTTAACAAGGACAATATATTGACATTAATTTTTTTTTTTGTGTATTTTTTGTTGATGATTGGATTTTACATGTTTTTTCTGCAGTGTACATGAACAACCAGAATGCACAGTATCAGCACTACCAGCACTATCAGCGTTTCCCAAGCAGATTCAACTTTCCAGGCAACCAGGCCAATTATTACCGCATGATGAACAGTTATCGCCTCTCATACAATCATTGGCAGTACCGCCACAAATAGAACTACCGAACCGTACTGTCGACTGGAACCAGGAGAACCTCCCCGACCACTTTCCTATGTTAAGGGCTCCTGTTGCTCCTCAAATTGGAAATCCAAGACGTTCAGTTATTGAGGATGAACGGTGGGATTTTATGGACCCAAGTAGAAGGCTAAATACAGGTTATCCTATACGCAGACATACAGTGCATGCACGTACAGAACCAATTATAAGACATTCAAGACCGCCAGACACTCGAAGACATGAACCTCAACATAGGAATCTTAAACAAGACATTGATCGTAGGAAACAAGAAATTGATCATAGAAAACAAGATCAAATACCACGTCAACAAGATGAGAGATTTGAAGGGAATACAGATATGGAAGAATTAACTCGCGTTTTTGAAAAGTTAGCGACAATCTTTCCAAATAAAGAGGAAAAAATTATGACTGTCCTCCATCGTTATCCGGATGTAAAAGATGTGAAAAGATATGCGAATATGATTAAGGATCCAGGGATACTTGAAATGCCGGCAAAAGTGCCACAAAATGTACGGACGTTGCCGATGTATGCTAAATTGAAAAATGTCTTTCCCGACTCGGACAGTGAGATTGTTAAGCTTCTTACAAAGCATCCGGATGTGGATGATATGAACGCTCTCTGTGCAATGCTTCTTGAATGATACTTTAGTTCTCACCTACTGGCACTTCGCATTTGAATCTTCAGCCATAAAGTCCTGTTCACACTATCAAATTCTATTTGACAAAAACATGTGATATGTCTAAATATGGTCATGATGACATCACATCGTGACCATATATTGGCACATGATGACCATATATAGGCATATCATGACTAGATATGGGCATACAATTTGATGATGCAGACGGAGCTTTACAGTGGAATGTTTTGTGTTGCAGCACCAGCTTTCTTTTTTGAATATCTGTCCCCACTGTTTTTTCACAAATTTTAAAAAGCTGACATTTCATAAAAGGTACCACCAAATTTCATGAAAGGAAGCCTACAAAACAAAAGAACATTTTTTCATATACTAATACAACAAATAAACATCCATATTAAAATCACTGTGTAGTAATATAATTTTTTTAGTAATCACTGATTTTTTTAGAATCCTTCACTAACTTGAAGTACCTTATATATGTAATACTGATAATTCTTAATAATAATTTAAATTCTTTTTCTTTGGAACAAATCTGTTATAGGGATAATAACAATAATATTTATTAATTTTCTGTAATGAGTAGTTTTGACAAATGTAATATACTGCATATTTTAGTATGTAATATACTGTATATCATAATGTGTATTACCCATATCACTATAATTACATCACCCTTAGTAGACCATAGTCTTTCTGTGTAGAATATAATAGCATAATGCAAACTCAGTGTATCTCCATATCTATTATGACTCTGATGATCAGAGTGGCTGCTCGCAATGTAATTTGCATTTTCGCTGAAAACAAAATACTGTAAAATGAACACAATACTTCATATCCATGGACTAAATTGTGTATTAATATACAAAAAATAATTATAGTACTGTTCTGTACTATAGTCGAACTGTACAGAAAAATAACATCTTTGAAAATTAGCATTGATTTAATAATGGCATTTAGTTTCATGTCTGTTTTTTTGTATATTTGCTATATACTCTATATGTGTGTTTATGTATTTATGATATATATATATATATATATATATATATATATATACATGTACACCATACCTGCCTCCTTTCTTCCTCCCACTTTCCCAATGTTCGCTTTCTTGTCATGTTTGCAATCCGTGTCAGTCATAATGACGGTTACTATATTCCTCTTATTTTGTTTTTGTTTCATTTTAAAATTGCATGACTTGCAACTAGCCTAATAAAATAAAAAAATAAAAGCGTGGTAATAATTATTATATGGCTTATATATAACTGAAGAAAGATTGTGAAAATTGAATACAAAATACCAAAGATGAGAAAGATTTTGATGTGATTAGAAAAACGATTTTATTTTTGTTTTAAGGTGAGATGTCTCCCAGACCAGAAATTGTATTTGTTAATGAAATTGAATTTATTGATATTAAATCCACTTTATTCAAAATTTATCTATTATTTGTTGATCATTCATGTATTGATAAACTTGTTCGTTATTTTTGGAAAAAATTAAACTGTTTGGAGAAAAAGGATTCGTCCATCTCATGTATTACTTTTTCTAATAAGCCTAATTTTCGTTTGTCCTCTATCAACCAACAATGAGAGATCCCACTTGCGGGAAATTGCCCAAAATAAAGACAAGAGCCACTCCAGGTGGTGGGCTAGAGCCTATCTCGAAATCAAGCGCTCTGTGTAGCAAAAGAAAAGAAAATTCACATTTATAAAGAGCATGGCAGGGATACGAGTCTTAGAGTACGTGTTGCATTCAAACTTTGTAATTGTTTCAGTTCTCGTTTCAGTACGTTTTTCTGATTAAACTCTTGCAGAGGACTGTCCATGAAGTATGGGTTGCCTTTAGAGCTATTTTTCATAGACGAAGTCTGGAATCCATACAGCGATATTTTCTTGCATAATGGCACCGCGACAGTAAACAGGAATATTCCATTTGAAGAGACATCGATGTTGAAACCCCAGAAGCTGAATGAATAAAAAAAAAAAAGTTTGAGCTTTTATTTAACATTTGTAACTAAATTATTCAAGAAGACGGAGCTTACATAATTCTTAACTAAATTATTCAAGAAGGTGGTAATATTTTTTCTATATACAGTATAAGAATCTTTTGTAGATCCCGTCTTGCTTAAGATGAGGGCGTGTCATATTGTTCTCTGTTATTTGTAATATTCGAGAACTAGTGTTGTTCAAATACACTTGCGCAAAGGAGTGTGGTAGATCAAGTTGCATTATTGGAATTTGAACTCCCAACGAAGCCCAGTGGCCCAGTTGGTGTAAAGACAGAAGAATACTTTTTACCTTGAAATAGTTGTTCTAAGATACTTCATGTTTGGATAAGATAGAACCAGGTCTATGGCGTTGTATCTGGCAAACTTTGCAATCTGATCAAAAGATTTAGGATTAATGCCGCCATGTTTAACAATCCACATGTTCGCATCACCGAGATCTGATAATTCTCGTTTGGCACTCTCATGACAGGAACTGTATTTATTTTGAATGCATCTTGCAATGTCTAAAAATCGCGTTTGATGAACTGCCATAAAATCGGTCCGATTTCCCACGTCGTCTGTGAAACCTTGCGTTGGCGCCATGTTCGAACGCATAACATAATCGTGGGCGTCAATCTCCGCGCCACATTTACTTTGCCGTAGATCGTCTCTGTTTGAAACCACTGCACAGGTGTCAAACAGCTTCTTCGCAGAAACATGTGTCTTCGCTTTCAAAGCTTTATGTTCGGGTGGTCGATTTATGTTGTTCGAACCATGGAGGTATAGCATTTCGTTAAGAGACAGACCACTCACTCGTAAGCGATCTCTGAGTAAGTTCACCTGGAGGTTGTCAATATGTTTTGATAAGGTATTTCCGATTATCTTTCGCTTCGATTTTTTGAAGTCTAATTTTAATCGTTTCTTTCCTTCAATCTTCTTAGAACTGCAAAAATCAGTTTTAGAAACATTAGAGACATTTTATTCTTCAATCTAACTTTCGATATTATATACATGCAATTAATTTCGCTAAAATAATATTTCCTTAATTAGGCAAAAATAACATTATTTTTTTTCAGTTTCTTTTCTTGTTTTTTTTTTTTTTTGGGTGATTCCACTTTGTCGTCATTCAGTTTTAGAGATCTACGTTTTGATATTATGTAAACACAAATTTTGATTATTGTTATACATAAGACAACAGTCTATATTAATTATATGAGTACTTAGTCAATTAATCTGTGGATCAATCAATCAATAATTTATCAAACAACCAATCAATTTGCCATAAAAGGTTTGAAATTTAGTCTGTAATAATCTAACCTTTCTTTTAAATGAAGAGCAAAGTTCAACACATCATTCTTCTGTGGTGTTTTGATGTTGTAAGGAGTGGGTGCTGCATCCAGACTATTATTTTGGAAATGAAAGATATAATCGTGAAAACGTTTTTAAGAACTTTAAAAATAAGTGCATTAAAATGCACTTATATTCGAAAAATGATTAAAAAACATTCGTCTATTATTATGTGGTGGTGCATGGTTCCTTTTTATTTCTAATGACATCGTTGTGTTGCCGACTCGATTCTATGGACAGCGCAACGCCACCGACAGTCAGCAGACGGTGTCGCGTCGTCATGCGCTCAAAGAGAGAGTTTGGATTCGTCGGCGGCCTACAGTCGGAGGCCTACGGCCGTCGTGCGACGCTCGCAGGAAGTGCTGAGCGTAAGAGCCACTGGGTACTATTGGTATTAGGGATAGTCTGGTTCTGAGTGGGTAAAACAGACCTTTTGGAGTAACAGGAGGGGTAGACCTGGGTCAAAATATGATAGGAAGCGTCCACCACCGCCGTTTAAAAAGCGCAGCGTCAGTCTTGAGGAGGCTTGCCGTTCCACACCCAGCACCATGGCTCTGATAGGAAAAAACTCAATCACACGAGCACCAGCTTTTTAAATATCATCACAATTATTAGGCCTATGTATCTAGGGAGGGGGGCGCACGCCCCTCCCCAAATCATGGTCAAGTTGTTAAAAATCATCTAAAATTAACGCCCCTCAACTGACCATCGAGCCCTTCCACTTCAACTTGGCGCCCCCCCCCCCATCAGCACCCCCATTTCAAGACTTCTAGATAACGCCACTGATTATTATTCAAGTTATGTTATTCAGGTGTCCTACTTAACATTTTCAATTATTTTGCTGTGTATGGAGATTGATACCCATACTGCCGGGGGTGGGGGGCAAATGATAATACAGTAGTGAAAACTGTATTATCAATCGAGAGAGGGTATTCGTGCTTGCTAACTTGTGGGAGTGCGGGGAGCCCTCTCGATTTCCGAGACTCCCGCGACCGCTGGATTACCCATTTGCAGTACCGTCGGTCTGTACTGTACTTTTCGTTGCATTATATTCCTCTAGACTTACCTCTCCATCTTTAGCTGGTTTCTCAACTGCAACTCTTGGATTTTCATGAATGTTTTTATTAAATGCTTATTTGTGAAGTACTGGCACTCCGTATCCACTATCATCACAAAC
This sequence comes from Anneissia japonica, assembly GCF_011630105.1. NCBI lineage: Eukaryota > Metazoa > Echinodermata > Crinoidea > Comatulida > Comatulidae > Anneissia > Anneissia japonica. The sequence goes on along the minus strand of NW_022742159.1, from coordinate 342,102 downwards.
GTTCCAATAGCACATACGTACAATAAGACAAAAACCCCAATCAAAAGAGGTTTTTGTGTTTTGGCCGTGCCCAACTAAGAATAAGAAAAGATTACGGTTATTATT
>NW_022742159.1:329150-341567 GCF_011630105.1 Anneissia japonica | reverse complement strand
TGTAAACAACCTAATAGATGAAAATCTGTCTCTTATACACATCTAGATGTGTATAAGAGACAGCATATATATATATATAGAACTGGAGGTCGCTGGAACAGAATGTTGCTACTCGGAGTTTCACGCTATATATATAGGAACAGCTGATGTTATGAACATATCAAACATGCATGCAAAAAAAAAAAAAAATCTTATTAGTTTAAATGAAATAATCATTCGATAGTATAATACATACTCCAAGTATCGAAATGCACGCCATCGTGTCGGGATTCAATATTTCGACATTAATTTTGCCATCATCAAGAGACTATAGGCCCCCTTGAATCAGCCACTGTAAATGATAGCCAGTGGCGAACAACAGCCAATACTAACTATAGACACTTATTGCCAAAGTTCCATGATGGGATTAGTGACGGTGCATTTTTAAACGTTTACTCAGACAAGCTCCTCGTAATTCCTGTGTAATAATAATTTGAACTAGACAAACACTTATAAGCTACGTCGTCATTATAGATCTACCATAATACCGGCGTGAATAGCTTGATTAAAATAAGAAAATTTAAAAAAAAGCCTAACAGTATGCCATAAAAGTCTTTGAAATTTAACTTAGGCTACCTTTCTTGTTTTAACCATTCTTCCAGTATCCTTGTACTATTGTTTTCCAGCGCGATCCGGCCTTTGCGATCGAAAATCTGTTGAATAAGAAATACCGTAAGAAAACAAACACACAGTATAACGGTAGTCCACTAAGTAATTGCGTGAACTACAATATTTAAAGGAACCAGAAATAAACGTGATTCTGCTAAAGAGTGAATTATATATCTATGCTTAGTGGTATGTTCATTTAGAATATTGTGGTTTAGACTGAAGGGTAAATGGAATTGCAATTCATTTTCTTATTTTTATAGGAATTAGCAATAATTCAATGGAGTGTAGGCCTACACAATGAATTGTACACCCAGAATTCGTGATTTACCTTCATGTCGTCCGGGCAAGGCCCATAGATGAATTCCCACGATAGTATAGAATACTTCAATAACAATAAACATTCTAATAACCATAACCCTATTATTATACAAATGAATTCGTTTACCACACCGATTTGATATCGTCAATGAATAGGCGAAATGAAAACAAAAAGTTCTTATCCACGACCTAGGTAGTATCAGCAAAAATGTTATACTTACTTGACATTGGACCTATAGGCCTATGTAGCAATAACCTCATTAAATGTGGCGTATTAATGTCGACATTATCGAACAGCCTTCGCCTAAATTATACAAATAATGTAGGTACTATATATACTTTTACACAGTAGCAAGGTGTTGTCTTAAATGGTAGAATGATTTTTGGCTACCCCGATACGCAAAGCCTCGCTTTTGAGAACAGTGTTGTGAAATCATGCGTTAAATGCAAAGTCAATAGCGACGAAGCAACGAACATAAAAGGAAGATTTGGGACAACTGAAGAATTATACCTCCCTGTTTGTAATTATCGAAATTTCGACCTCGTACACTGCGCCAGAGCTGGACACGAATTATAAGATCTGATAAGTTTGAAACAGCTGAGGCTCCAGAAATTTGCCAACAAGGGGTCCGAGCTGTCCAAACCAAGGGGACGATAAGACCCTCGGTCGAGGTCCTAGGGTGAAAAATCCCTGGTAGAGTTTACGGTAGTTTTTATGGCTTAATTAGATGGTCCAAATTGTACTTTTTAGATTACAGTATTAGGGATTGGCAATAAAAATAACGAAATTTGGATAAGCAAACATTACTTTTAAAATTTTGATCCGACGACATCGTCGTGGCGTCTGACGGTGGGGGGGGGGTCCAGGCCGTCTAGTGGGATTCTCCCCAACCTCCGCTGAGGCCACTACTGGTTTAAAGTAAGGTTCAAAACAAAAACGATCTCAATGAGTAGCCTTTTGAAGGTTGATTGATGTTGGAGGGCGTTGGGAACAGAGCATGATTCTCCTGTGAAAGGGGTTGGGGGTGGGGGGTGTGGAGGAAGCTAGCTGTTCGAGGAGACAGTTATCCTCCTTAGATGCATACAAAGCTAAGTTTGACAATTTTTTTAACATGGATAAAATAGAACCAATATCAATTTCTCCCATTGCCATGTGAATCGAACCATAAACCAGATGTAATTGAGTTTTATGGAAAGAATGACTATGAATGATCCAGCAACGTTCATTAATCCAATTGGTCTAGAACTTGACAAGATATTTAGGTTTATAATTATACAGTATACTGCTGTATTCATCCTTTATCATAGCCAAAAATGGCCACCCAGCGGGAATGTTTGTCTAATGACTGCTAAACAGTTTTTTTTTTCTTTTTCTGCTTCCCCACGCTTTCTATGTTGTGTTGGCAATTCACCTGAATAACTGAACAAGATAACAGATTGTTGACTTTGTAGTTCTTTCTAGTACAAGTCTAATCTAGGCATGGCATCATATTTACCTTTATAGCTTGATGTATCCCATCATTCCTCCAACTGGATTTACTCTCAATACTTACAAGCGAGCCGACAGGAAAGAGTCTACAGCCCCCTGGGGCAGTAGACATAAAAATGCATGAATCTAATAATTTGCTATGGTCATTATTAATGTCATGGCTAGTCCCCCACAAGTCTGTGCCCCCATCATGGTTGCATTGAATGTATGAACAAAATCAAGTATTTAACAATGACGATTACATTGTTTTCACTGATATTAATGCATTATCATTATAATCATTTATATTTTGTGACAGAATAAAATAAACAATTTGAATAGGAATGGAAATACGACCATGACATTTTTATTTTCAATTATGTCAAGCATACGTATAAACTAGTCCAATTGAGACATTAGATAAATATTACTACATAATGATCTGTGCATGTCCATGCTTATAGTGCTCCTATATATAATCAAAATTAATTATCAAATTCTTAAATTGAAATATGCAAATCATATCATTCACAATGATTGTTTTTCATGCTGTATTTCACATTATGTAACATTATATAATCAACATCCACTATTCAGTGTTTAATGTTTGATTTTCTGCAAAGTTTAATAAATTTAATAATTCGAACAAATTCTTTCACGTTATAGTTTTAAATACGGAATACATAATACATCCACAAATGAACGTTTGACCAATCACCAGCGGGCTACTGTAGCAGATTCATCCAAGCCAAATGCTGCCCTCTTTATGTTTCGTATTAGCTGCATGATTGGTCCATTTAAGATTGAATGATTTTGCATAATTATCATCACTCAAAAAGACCCACTGAATCAATAGACTGACAAACCAAAATAAAAATCTAAACAGAATATACATATTTTACATTGTACTGTACCATTAAATTGGCAAACTTAACATAAGAAAAAATATTTATTAGAAAAAAAGAAATTTAATTCTTCATTTGAATGTTCCATAGTATTTAATAATCTATACTAAACATGATTAATGGTTTTGACCCACTATAAATTCATAAATAAAATTGACGAATTTTTTTTCCAGATTGAGATATGAAATGTGTACCAGACACTATATAAGAATAAGACGTGATATGGATATTTCACTTTTATAAATCATAAAATAATAAAGGAATAACGATAATAATATCTCAAATGTACCTCCCTTATTCTTTTATCCATGGAATTACCTACTGTAATATTATCATAATTATTTTGTATTTATCACCCTAATCAAGGCTAATGAAGCCACTCAAGGTAAGGGGTTACTTATACTGTATATAAGAAACCAGTTCAGAAGAGATGAAAATAATAAATTATATTTATTATGTCTATAAAAACGACATATTTAAATATACAGTGCTTATCACTTGTGCCATCTTTTGTGAACAAAAAAACAAAACAAAAATATATAAATAATAGCAAATAATAATTAAAATAATAACATCTTATTTTAGCTGTCATTGCCTAATCACTGTGTATGAACAGTATCCTATTAACTTGTCATCAATTTTCTAGCTTCAGTTTCGCAAATTCTATAGCCATTTGTACAACCTGCTCTACGGCATCAATCTTGTCACCGACAGCTTGAGCGGAGGCATCCTTTCCGCCACCTTTCCCTCCCATTACGTCAGACACGTGTTTTACCCACTCGCTGGCTTTTAGGCCTTTGCTGACCACACTCTGAAGAGAAAAGAGTTTACAGTCTTTACTACTGTATATTGACAATAACATACCTGCTTAATTTGTTGGTTTTCGAAAAAAAAAAATGTATATAGCACCCTCTATGTAATACTCACGAAATAGAGCGCCCTCTATTTTAAAAATTGTAGTGGAACTGTTATGATATATCATCACATCACGTCTGTGTGAGTTAAACGTAGATGCAATGAGTCCCCATCATAAGACTCTGTCAGGGGTAGTTGTGTCGTAGAATATTAAATATATTTAATATGTTTTTCACGAAAAAAAAATTGTCAGATGATAAGTTGCATTGGGCTGCGTTGTACAAAGCTGTCTGAGTTGGCCGTTATATAACAACACATCATGTAAATTATTTATCGGACAGGCACAATTAAATATGTTTTCATAAGTATTTAACAAAAGGATAATAGTAAATAAACTGATATCTAAAAATGCATAAATGAAAAGTTCTCTACCTTTGGGACCTGGGCAAGGCATAGTATTTTGCTGTTCTCCTTGTCAACACTAACAAACATTGCTGGGGTATCCTTAGCCCCCTTCTGATATTCCTTAAGAGCGCCATCTAGAGCTTTGTTGTTAGCTTCGACGTCGAGCTGGACTACCAAGTAAGGTTTATCCTTTGAATCTTCTACTAACAGCTTAGCAGCTTCTTTACCCTGCACAGTATGAGAACATTTTCAAATTTTGAAATCACTATTAATGAGTAGGTCTGGGAAATTTAAATATCGGACAAAAAATATTGTACTGTCTTTCTATCTACAGGTATAATCATTTATACAGTGCTGTATCCAAGGGATTCATAGTGTCGAGTGTCAAATTCAATGTAAAAATTTAAGTGTCGGATCCCGTTCTGATATATGCACTAATAAAATAATTAATGTAAATCATAATCTTCTATTTTTTCAAGAATATGAATTGAGTCATTAAAATTTTAGTTCAAAATTTTGCCCTGGGCTAGTTCCAATAGGCTTTCAGAATACAAAAAGATTTAGTCTACTGTTAATACAGTATTAGTCTGCTTCTGAGAATAGGTAGCAGAATTCTTTTCGCATGAATAAGAAAAATTTTCCAATTATAATAAGACTTTTGTAAACCATACATTTAAAATTTGTCTATCTATTCTATGCTGTATGAGCATAAAAAAAAAACTTCCAACCTTTTGAATAAGAGCTGCCTTCCTTGCTTTATCAAGATCATCCAAAATCTTCTTCAGATCAGATAGTCTCTGCCTCATCTCATCCTTACTCCACTGGGAGATGGTAGCAACATTTAAATCCTTCACAAAAAAAAAAAAATTAAATTAAAGAATCAAAACCTTGAATCTTGACAAAGTTCTTCCAATTATAAGATGTGAAGACAAGCCAAACCAGTCGCTTCTCACAAATCGTGTTTCAGAGATAACTGCCGAAATATGTCGGAAATTGTTGTAAAAATTTTCAAAATCTATTTTATTGCACCAAACTAAACTTTATACACCTACATATCATGCTATGTTTTTATTTTAACTATTTTCAGTGTTAAAACAATATTTTTAACGATTTGATGATTGTCTCTGTCTGAGAGATGCCCAAAATCGTAAACTTAGAAGGCTTATTTCTCAAATACTATTCTTCAAACAGCTGTATATTTAAAGTTCTGTAACTTCATAATGAAATGTTGGATTTAAACGATTCTTTTACCATTTTATAATTTTAATATTACTGCTTAACCATGCATTTCACTAAAAATCAATTTTTTTGGCGATGACTGACTGGTTTGGCTTGTCTTTGCCACATATAGAACATGTTAATTAAAATATTAAAATAAAAAAATAAAATAAAAGATAAACTAACATTCACACTTACATTTCCAATATCAACAATTTGTTTGGTGAGCTCCTTCTTTGAGAAAGCACCTGTCTTTTCATTTTCCGAGATTGTTGTGGAAAGTTGTGAAATTTGCGAGTTGATGGCAGCAGCACGTTTAACAGCCTTTTCGCCATCTTCGCCAGTCACCGCCACGATTCTCCGAATACCCTTGGCGATAGCTTCTTCGCTGGAGATAACAAATTGACCAATATCTCCAGAATTCTTTACATGGCTGAAACATTAATGAAGAAATAACTTTACTTGCATAACAGCTGATTTATGAGAAAAAGCTTTTACTTTTATTGAAGTTGTTTTTTGTAAGAAAATACATTAAATATTGTTCTGATTTTCGCAAATTAATATTAGAGATTAACATACGTTCCACCACAGAACTCAACGGAGGTGAGAGTTCCAGCCGGATTGTCCGGATCCTCCACAAGGGTCTCGATGGGAATTCCAATTGAAAGAACACGTACGGGATCTGGATAAACCTGGATAACAAAATTAACATGAACGATTTAAATCTCTATGCCTTTCAACCTCATGGTTAAACAGAGTAATTAGAGTGGCAATGATAAATCTCTAGAGGGCAGCAGATACAAATGATTGGGCTTACCTCATCAAACACAGCTCTGAGGCCTTGAATGGCTTTTGCAAGAGCAAGTGGAACATTCTTATCATACACAGTCTCGCTCTTCTTTATAATTTCATTTGCAATTTCTTCAGCTTCTTTTATCTGAGCAGTTGTCATGGCGCCCTAGACATGTTAGAAAACAGAGAATGTTATTGATAATTATGGCCTAATGGTTTGGCGCAGTGGAAATGGTTAGGCATCTCAAGGTCGGGTTTCAATCCTTTGCTGTGTATTCTGCTTGTGTCCTTGAGCAAGACACTTTATCTACATTGCTTCATTCTGTCCAGCTGTATCAATGAATACCAGAAAATTGTTGGGAGTAACCAGCAGTGGACCAGCGTCCCACTCCAGGTGAGTATTACACTCTCATCTGCTTCACGTTACTTGAAACTATGAGCCATATGAGCCTATGAGCCCTGTGGCTCAGCAAGGATTTACTTTTATTCTTTAAGCAACGTAAGTAACAATTGCACTAGAGTAACAAGTTATCTTCAGTATTTTTATTCCTGGTTCATTGGATCCATAGATAATTATGTTTTCCTGATGATGACATAATTTATATCAAATGTTATGTTTCTCTTGTATTATCAATGTATTGTAAGTCACATTTATAACCTTTTTTTAATTGTTGATGATTTAGTTTGAAATGAAATGAAAAACACAATGAAATATTAAATAGCAACATAATGGCATGTATTTAAATACTTGGAATATGTATTATAGTTTCTTATGTTTTGCGTGGCACTGCAGCCCTAGTTACTGGGAGTATCTAGCTTAAAAATTTATTGGAGCCGTTGACATCTTGATTGCAAGCCTAAAGATATAACACTGTGTCAGCCACAAAATAAACCAACTAATTCGAGGCTACTTAGCAATCATCATACCTTAGCAGAGAAATCAAATCGTAGTCGATCAGGTGCAACAAGCGAACCTCTCTGATCTGCCTCACCAAGCACCTTCCTGAGGGCAAAGTTCACGACATGCGTAGCAGTATGGTTGCTCATGACTGGTCTTCGACGCAACTAAATAAAAATACATATTCATTGCTCTTTAGCTTTGTTAATGTTTTCACAGTATAGGCTGTAAGTACAAAAATAATATACTTTTGACCTAAAGAGACAAATATAAAATGTCTACTACAACCACACGTGTCGTCCCACAAAACACATGTGTTTGCATATGTTTTTACACGGTCAATTTGTGGGACCTTACCAACGACAATATCTAAGGGGCGGGGCTTAGTAGAAAGGACCACTTGTATAAAAAAACAACACTTAAACATAGAAACAGCTTACCTCATCAATTACAAGTTTGAATTCATCTCCGACCTTGATCCCTTCGCTGTCCACTGCAGACACTTTGCCAACATGAAGCACGTAACCACCTTTCACTTGGACATTTGTTACACGAAATTCAACATTCTGTAAAAAAAACACAATATGTATTTAGATGTAATGTATTGCAGTTAGATTTATATAGCGCTTTATACCGGTCTCAAGGCGCTCGAGGTGTGGACTGGCTCTTACAGTAACCTGCTTCTCCCTTAACTGGTCCGACATATCTGACGGAGGGGTCCGAACTAAGGGGCTGACTAGAGCCTCAGTCGTCAGCCAAGAATAAAAATCCTTCACAGGGAGAGTTTTTATGGCTTAGTATGGTTCAAAATGTGCTTTAGACCACAATATTAGGACTGCAATCAAAATAACGTTATTTGGATAGATAGGCAAATTATAACTTTTTTTTATTTTACAATGGGGGTGGGGAGTCCAGGCCTGTCCAACCACTGCACCTAAGGGTCTTTTCGTGTACGAGCTACCTGGTAAACAAATTATGTACAATAGGCCTACAATTTAAAGTACTTATCCAAGAACCAGCAAGCGTGCCATTTGAATATTATTCCTGTACATTGCAGTGCCCCTGCCTTAGCGTAAAACACTACATTATTCATTGAAACCCTCTGATTACTGTTCAGTTGTGGACTAACCTGAGGCCCAGCCAGTATGCTTCTATAAGGTTTCCCCCCAAAGTACTGCAAGTAAATCCTTATGCTTCCAAAGAATAGACAAAAAGTGAAAAATCACTTACAATGTTGCCTTCTTTCTCCATGAATCCTTCGTCATAGATCTGCCCTCCTTGCTCTGCGTAGAAACAGGTTTGGTCCAGGAGGATCCCACACTCATCACCATTCTCAACCTTCTCAACAAATTGCTTGTCTTTCCTAATTGCTATTACGGTTCCAACCGCAGACTCAAAATCTAGAAAAAGAATAAATTAATTAGGCATTTATGAAGATGAAAATGATAATAATAATCAATACTTTAGTAGTAGAGTCAGCAGCAATCTATACTGCATATGTAAAACGTATACTGCATGCCAAATGAGAGCGGTTGCATTTCAGTCTCTCAACCATAAGGTCAGAGGTTCAAACCTGCACTGTGAATTTTGCTTGTGTCACTTTACCTCTTTTTGACTCTCTCCACCTACGAGTATTTTACATGGGTACCAGGTAGGATGATGTGGCAGTGAAATGTATCAGTTTGTATCTAGGGAGTGGAGGAGGTTGCACTCCCGTTCAGTGACTTCCTTCCTAAGTGTCTCTTAGTGCCTTAGCTCCCCCCGAAAACTGGTACCAGCTAGTTTAGTCCGTCCCCCATCCCAACAATATTCCATAGCAGTGGCAGATTCAAGAGGGGGAGAGGAATTCAGCATGGGCCTCCTCTAAATTTGTCAAAATTATTTTTAAAAATGGGGGAAAAAATGTTCAAAATTTAAGTCCAAGTGTGCCATTTCCGGCCATAATCATACTTATTTTTACCTCAGCCTCAACCATGTGGGGCTGAGGTGAGAGGACCCTCCATCTGTGAACGTTTCTGGCTGGGCCCCCTCTATTTCAAATTCCTGGATCCGCAACTGCATAGTAAGTCATTTAAACATTGAATAATATTGTTCTAAACTTTTGTTACTGCCACACAGATTTTCAAATATTCAATAACTAAAAAGTGACACTTACTGTACACTCCATTATTGCTTGTGTAGTTGTACTTAAGTAGATCATTAGTTGGGGGCACTTTCCTCTTCTCCTTCAGTTCATTGATGGCGTATACGTCTAGACTAATGGTGTCGTCTACTCCTGATCCCTTTCCTTGTGATTTCAACTGAGCTGCTTTCTTCTCCACGTCATATTCCTCATGGTCTATGGACATTCCTTTCTCTTCCACCATAAGTTCTGTCAAATCCACCGGGAAGCCATATGTGTCATACAATAGCCAAGCAGCTTTGCCTGATAAAAAGAAATAATTCTACTAAAGAATCTTATTATTATCAAACTACTGTTCTAGCATATTGCAAAGTTATGCTTTTAAAAAGAAGTTTACATTAAAAATATGTATAAATTAATCAATTGTATACATATCATACCATAATAAGGCAAACTCATGATCACAAATTGGTTGTATAAACTACCTCAAAGGCCATGTGAACTAGCAACTGAACAATAAATTGTGGTCTTTTGTTTCAAATAGAGCTAAATCATTGTTTCCATGGAGAGACTAACAAGAATCAACCGTATACTAACCTGGAAATACTTTTGAGGAATCCCCTAATTTATTAATGGTACGTTCCAAAACTTTCCGACCTCTGTTTAGAGTCTTTAAGAACTGTGCTTCTTCATCGTTGATTATATCCATCACCATCTGTGGGTCTTTCCTGACCTCTGGAAATGCATCACCCTAAAATAATTTAAAGTAAGTCAGACATGCTTGTTATGTAATGGGAAGGGTTGTAGATTTAGAAAACTACGGGTGGGTGAGTGATAACATTAGTAAACTCTAAATAATAAGATTAGACTTTAGGATGGAAAAGTGGGCTAGTAAGTGTGGATGAAGGGCCATGAAATTAGCTTTAGACTAGGTGGAAATCTTGAAGGCTGTGTGGACCCGCCCACCATAACTACATCCCTGAATGGCATTTGCTTAAGGCTGTCTTCCATAAAATCACTACTATCTCCTTCAGCTGTCTGTAGGTCTGTAATGTGCATTTGATTAAATCTGCTAGCTGGGCTTTACAAGTTAGACACATTTTGCTGTTATCTAAATGAAAATATTCAACTAATTTTTTTTTTTGTAAGAATTTAAAATTTTTTATAAATTCCTACCAAGACTTGAACGACAACTGGGATAAGCGTTGCAAACTTCCCTGGAGCGCCACCAAGCTTCTCTGTGATGTACCTTACGCCTCGTCTTAGGATCCTCTTCAACACATAGCTGTCAATCACAATTAATTTGCAATATTTTATTAGTAAATTACAAAACAAACCTACATTTCTCCACATCTAAATACCATGACCAGATTCAATTATTAATCATTTTCCCTATATTTTATTATAATTATTTTTTTGGATAATAGATAAGATGGATTGAGGATTCTAAATGATCAACAGTATCTGTATACTTCATCCTCATTATAGATGTTTCAAATACTAGTAAATAATCAAGCTTCAAAAGTTACCACAAGGTATATTATTATAATTTAATTCAAATTATATAGAAATAAACCATTATAATATTGTGATGGTAGGTATATCAAGGTATGTATGTAACACAAAAATCAATTCCTACCCTCTTCCAACATTATCTGGTCTGCCACCGTCTGAAAAAGCAATGGTCAAGGTCCTCGCATGGTCAGCAATTACACGGTACGCCATGTCCACTCCATCCGTGTCCTCTTTTCCTACTTTGCCAGTATAAGCTCTGGCACCTGTAGCCTAGGATTAGAATTAAGGGAAAGTTAATTTTCTTTGACAAAAAACGGTTGTATGCCCATATATAGTCATGATGTGCCTATATATGGTTGTAATGTGATGTCATCATGACCATATTTAGAAATGTCACATGTCTTTGGGTAAATGGCAAAAGAAAAGAATGGATTCCTCCTGTGTACTTACATTCTGAATGGCATCAAAAATTGGGGTAAAAAGGTCGGTGTCATAGTTTGAGGTCTTGCCTTGGATCACTGATGCAATTCTTTCTAACCCCATCCCTGTGTCTACAGATTTTTCAGGTAGAGGCTTTAAGACAGTTGCACTCTCCCTGTGAAGAGAATGAAAGGAAAGAAGGTTGTGTAATGGTGTGGCAGGGCTGGTGCCAGCTATAAAAAAGGAAGATCATGGGTTCAACCACAAATATGTCAGGATTTTTCTCACAACTATAAACAACTACCAAAAACAATATCAAGTGTACAGGTCGTCTCCCTCTAATTAAAGACCACCTCCAATTAAAGACCACTTTTCAGTGGTCCCAAATTAACAAATTTCTTTTATTTCTATTATTCTAATTAGAGACCAAAGCTAATGACCATAAAAAAAACTCTGGTCCCAGAAGCGGTCTTTAATTCGAGGGAAAACTGTAAATGGCTTGTATCTTGTGAATGGGGCTACCACTGTATAGTAAATATATTCTGTATTAAAATTAAATACGACAAAGAATTTTGAATATTGTGGTTATGAAAATACAAAATTAAGTACCTGTTAAATTGGATGAACACAAGATTCCATAACTCAAGTACATCTGGGTCATCCAGGTTCACCAGGTGCTTCGCATCTCGTCCGCCAATGCGGTCATAATGAATCTCGGTACATGGTCCGCATGGCCCGGTGTCACCCATCTCCCAGAAATTGTCTTTCATTCCGAATGGGAGAACTCGGTCTTCAGAGATTCTATAATGAAATATTACATATTTCAATCATTAAGTATGATTAATAATATTAT
>NW_022742159.1:328622-328840 GCF_011630105.1 Anneissia japonica | reverse complement strand
TAAGTATGTGTATATATGTATATATATAAGTATGTGTATATATGTATATATAAGTATGTATATATATAATATATAATGTATGTATATATATATATAGGCCTATATAAGTATATATGTAAGTATGTGTATATATGTATGTATATAAGTATGTATATATATATATATATATAAGTATGTATATATGTATATATATATATATATGTGTATGTATATATATG
>NW_022742159.1:322908-328609 GCF_011630105.1 Anneissia japonica | reverse complement strand
GTATATATATGTGTGTATATATATATAAGTATGTATATGTGTGTATATATATAAGTATGTATATATATATAAGTATGTATATATGTATGTATATATATATATAATATATATATAATATATATATACACATACATATATATATACTTATATATATATACATATATAAGTATATATATGTATTTATAAAAGTATGTATATATGTTATAATGTATATATATATGTATATATATACACATACATATACGCACATATATATATATATAAATATATATACATACATACATACATTATAACATGCATACTTATATGTACGGTTGGGTCAAATTTGTGTGGTGGTTGAAAAATACAGTCTTTATGGCCCAAAATAGTGATTTCAGACTACATTGGTAATGTAATTCGACAGGCAAATTACAGTAACATTTTTAGCAAATTTCTTTGAAAAAATATCGTAGGCATAGGGCCTAGCTACGTATACAGTATTTTCATTTTACAGTACGTAGTTTGGAACGATATCAGAAGTGGGGGTGCTGGCTGTGGCCTGCTATTAGGACTACAATTTATTTGAAAATATCTTGGGTCCGATCGTCCACACCAGTTGGGCCCAATCGTCTATCACCCGAAGTTTTCATTACGATTATCAAGAACGTACACGATCTATGCCCTGGGCTAGGCTTAGCTTGCTGTCGTCACTCTGCTACGTATACTACACTACAACCGTATAACAAAGAAAGCGACCCACGTGGTGCATTCTTAAATATTACACACATTATTTAATTGTATTAGACGATAACACGATATCATTGATTGAACGATCTAACTAGGCCTACCCTTGCATCGCAGTAATACTGAACTAGGCCTAGCTTAGGCCTCATGTTTTTGTGGAAAGCTAGATAGTCGTTATGTACCCAACAGTCGGCTGCCTTTATATTTTCACCTGTTTTCAGTTTGCATTCAAAGAGTACATTGCTGCACAGCCAACTGTCGGGGATATAGTACCTTCATATGACTACTCATACGTATACAACAGAAAAAAACGTTGCATGGACTAAGTGAAAAATGGACATCTAAATGAAGAAACGATGTATTTCAGCAAGTATTAAAACATTTTAGTTTTATTTTAGGCCTTCTTCAAAATACCTATGCCTACAGCAGATGAATTTTTTTCCGTAAAACCAAAATAGTTTCATCCATGCCGACATTCCGGTCGGTTAGCGTGAGCCCTGACTGAACTCTGCAAACTTCACATCGATCTTCGCATCGCGATGTAAAACAAAATGTCGGAAAACTTTTCTTTGACGCATGCGCATTTGCATAAATGTCTACACACACACATACACACTACACACAATAAAAAACATAGGAAATAGCAAGAGTGATTACAATAGTTCCTATTGCATTACATGCATAGGAACTAAAAATATGTCAGGATTTTTCAACTATAAACAACTACCAAAAACAATATCAAGTGTACAGGTCTCCCTCTAATTAAAGACCACCTCCAATTAAAGACCACTTTTCAGTAGTCCCAAATTAACAAATTTCTTTTATTTCTATTATTCTAATTAGAGACCAAAGCTAATGACCATGCGAACTCTGGTCCCAGAAGCGGTCTTTAATTGGAGGGAAAACTGTAAATGGCTTGTATCTTGTGAATGGGGCTACCACTGTATAGTAAATATATTCTGTATTAAAATTAAATAAGACAAAGAATTTTGAATATTGCGGTTATGAAAATACAAAATTAAGTACCTGTTAAATTGGATGAACACAAGATTCCATAACTCAAGTACATCCGGGTCATCCAGGTTCACCAGGTGCTTTGCATCTCGTCCGCCAATGCGGTCATAATGAATCTCGGTACATGGTCCGCATGGCCCGGTGTCACCCATCTCCCAGAAATTGTCTTTCATTCCGAATGGGAGAACTCGGTCTTCAGAGATTCTATAATGAAATATTACATATTTCAATCATTAAGTATGATTAATAATATTATACGATGTCTTCAATTTGTTATAAAAATTTCCAGAATATTAAAATAAACAATTAAATCAATACATACATATATAATTATAATAAATATAATATGTTAGACTTATATAGCGCTTCATTACAGCAAGGCCTCTAAGCGCTTTACATTATTACCCGTGGTCATTGGAACACACGCTCAGCTCCAAGGTAGAGAATTCCATAATATTGCAGCTGTAATCAGTGCGTTTTTTTGTGCTCCTGGGTGGAATGAGACAACCGTAGGTGAAGTGTCTTGCTCAAGGACACAAGCAAACTTGCACAGCGAGGGATTTAACCTCAGACCTATTGCTGAGAAGCAGAACCAAAACCACTCCTATATAATTTTTTATATTCCAATTCTAAATTTGCTTTCAAGATGTACTTCAGTTTTCTCTACACACGACCAATTAATTCATCTTTTTTCTTTACTCACCCTAGGTCTATCCAGATCTGCCGACACTCTAGGTCAGGCTCTAGGCCTGCCTCTTCAAAACCGCCAAAATATGTGACGTAGAGTCTGTCCTTCTCCAGCTTATAGACATTGGTCATCAGGTCCCAGGCCATTGCACAAGCTTCTTTCTAAATGAAAATAATTTAACACATTGACTGCCAGACCTATTTTTAAGGTTCCTTCCCTTGTGCCAAAACAAGTTTACATGACAAACATACTTTTTTGAAATTTTATTTAGTCATATATCATCAAAATGATGTGTCTAATAAATTGGCGAGAAAATATTAGGGGTGGGGGGTGCGAGAAAACTTGTCGACGGCACAGTGATAGCACTTTTTATTGACTATGCGAAGTGCGAGTTATCTTGTCCGCTTTTTGCATAGGTTGGTATATGTTCACTTGTGACGCTCGAGTGTACTACCGGCAACATAACACAACAAACATACATAAGTTGTTATACGTTATCGTCCAAGTGTATCTTCCTCTAACTACCAGCCGTTGAGTCTGTGGTTCTACTATGTATAACAAAGAAGTTATAAACGCTAGAATGTTACCCCAATTTTGATGAGTATACTCGTCCCTGGCACCCTCAGCAACACCCTGTGGGCGTGTATACTCGTCGCTGGCAGTCAACGTGATTATAATCCATTCCGCACCTCCCCTAAATTGTTTTTTTTAAATTTTTTTTTTTAAACAGATAGAATATAATAAAACTGATATTGGTCCTTTTCAAACAAAACAATAGTGTCAATATAAGGTTGCTTCTGATAGAAAAGTAAATAGAGCCTTAAATTACCAATCAACCAATACAAACCTTGAAGAAATCACCGAATGACCAGTTGCCCAACATTTCAAAGAATGTATGATGGTACACATCCTTGCCTACATCATCAAGATCGTTATGCTTTCCCCCGGCACGAATACACTTCTGCGAATTAACCGCACGCTTCAGCTTTCCCATGTCGCTATTTGGATCAACTGTGCCGAGGAATATTGGTTTGAACTGATTCATACCAGCATTGGCAAAGAGAAGCGTGGGATCGTCCATGGGGATTGTAGATGACGAGTGAACATATTTATGGTCGAGTGTTTTGTGCTTCTTGAAGTAATCAAAAAACATCTCACGGACTTGGGCGGAAGTTAAGCTTGTATCCATGGTTTGTAAGGCTATTTTGTAACCACTGTAACAGGAAAGAAATTTAATAATTTAAATTTTATTCACCCAAAAAAGTAAACAAAGTTTTAGTACAGTAACAATTGAAATGGGGATTTTTTTTTTTTTATTTCAAAATGTGAATATGAAAGTAAATATTTCAGAAATTAAAATTTACAATTCAAAACTGCTACAGCTGGGTTCAAAAATGTAAATAATTTTTTAAATATTATATTTTTCTAACTTATTTAAAAATGCATTTTAATTCATGAAAACAGTATAAGCCTAGCCCAGGCTAGTCTAAAAATTGTAAAAAAAAAACAAACTTCACACAATGGGGAATTCTACTCTGGTCGTACTACAGGCCTGAACCCACAGGCCTAGATGCACAAAATAATTATAGGCGGGCGGGGCACACGCTCAATCTAGCCTTTTTGGTTTCATTCGCAAAGTGAGCGCAAGGCTAGGGTGAAGCAACAACAAACCATCTGCTAAATAGTAGCACAACTTTTCAGCTACTGTACACCTTAGTAGTGTACTATGAAAGTTAAAAATGTTATTTATATATATATATAAAAAGATAAAAACTTACTAAAATTAGAACTTCACAACTTTTAGGTAACCACACAACTCAATTTCATCAGCCAACGTGTTATTTCGTTTCGTCGGTTGACGCAATAAATGTGTCTATCACCACGGTTGGTCACAGTGCACTATCCTCTCTCCACACACGAGGCACTGTTATATGGGTAGTACATGTCAAATTCTATAGGCACGGTCACCGGGTTTTTGTTGTTTTGTTGTTGCTTGCTTTATCCTGTGATCCAGTTGCATATAGGCTACATGATCTGTTTCCATACGAGCTTAAATTTTGAACTATCCAAGGTTCGTTTAATTTGTTCTTGCGAAAATTCATTTGGTTGTTCTTCAATACATTCTCTATAAACCAAACCATTTATACAAATATTACATATTATAACAATACAACTTCTTGGGCTTTAAATCTAGGCCTAGGGCCTAGCCGGGGTAGGTAAGTAGGCGTCACTCCCGGTGTGACAGCTCAGCGCTGGTGACAAGCCTTGGCCCTAGTAGGTAGTACTACCTAGGCCCGGGTCTGGGCCCTAGGCCTAGTAGACCCAAAAGTCAAAACCTTAGTAATAGCTATCTAGAGGCTAGGCCTAGGCCTGTAGTACTAAACCAGCCAATGCCATTATGAATACCGAGGTCCTTATTGTGTAATTTTATTTTTAATTAAAATAAGACAGTCCTTCTTCAGACACAGTGTGGCTAGACTAGGCTAGCCACTGATGGGACAGTACATAACGAATTACCTGCCCTCATCACTTTTATTTTAAAAAAGAGTGAAAATCTAATAATATATTTTTTTCTGTGTGCCCTGAATTGTTGCAGGAAAAGCATTCATTGTTTTACTAACATGTATGTGATGTTCATGAAAGGAGGTTGCTGAAAAAGAGAGGGATATCTGTCACAGTCCTTAGCTCATATAAGGCATAATCCTAATTATTTAACCATATATTTTCATATCACTTTTCATCACTTTTAAATGCCAATAAATCCTGACCAGACTATCAAATTTTATTGTGACATGCCTAAATGGTCATGATGACATCATATAAAATACATGGTAAATTACTATTTAATTTTTTTCTCTTTGATATTGTAGATTAAGTATGTCATCACGAGCTGTTAGGAAACTCCATGGTGACACTAGCTTGGATTTTCTTGCCCCTGTACTTGAACGGGAATCAGACACCTCAGGGGATGACCAGACGCCAATCAAGACAAAGGCGAATTTATTTGAGCTCGTAAGTTAAGCACTGTTGCAGCCAACTGAGTGAGTCGGGAAAGAACGGTCTAGGGTCCTAAATAAGCAATGTTATCTTTTACGGTTTTGCCAAAACTTTCATGTGGAGAGAAAATTAAAACTGGTCTCCCTCCAATTAAAGACTACTTCTCGGATCAGAGTTTCCATGGTCTTTGGTCTCTAAATTAGAATGATAAAGATAAAGACATTTGTTACGTTTGACCACAGAAAAGTGGTCTTTAATTGGAGGTAATCTTTAATTGAA
>NW_022742159.1:317509-322450 GCF_011630105.1 Anneissia japonica | reverse complement strand
AATTGATTCCCTCAGATTTTAACAAATGTTGACCTTATGCTGCGAATCCCTTGCAAATATTTAAATTTCATCTATTAATTTACTTTCCGTAGGATGAAGATGAGATAGATGCAAGTATTCGGGAAGTGAACAAAATACTGGGACCCCTACCTGTCGTCAATGGGGCAATGAATACAGGTGAAATGTCAATTACCATGGAAACGCGTTCTTTGCTAAGCATCGAGCACAGATATTTAAATCCCGAAAATGAGATGCGAAGAATATTTGGATCACAAGTTGTGAGGGCAGAACAAAGGTTGGTTTTCTAATATCTGTCCAGACTATCAAATTTTATTTGACAAAACATGTGACACACCAATATGTGATCACGTTGACATGACATTATGACCATATATGGGCACATCATGACCATATATGGGCACATCATGACTATATATGGGTTTTTGTTTTTGGATGTTTTAATACTGCACTTTTTAAATACTGTATATTTGATTAGACTAATCTAAACTTTGTGTTTTCCTGAAATAATATACCATATTTATTTGAATAAACGGCCCGAGGCATTTATTGTTGAGAAGGGTTTTTGAGGGGATGTTTATTTGAGCAAGGCATGTTTTTTTTTTTTTTTTTTTTTTGTGTAAAAAGGATATGTTAATGCTCAAATAAACGTCCCTTAATTTCAGTGTAAATGTGGAACTACCAAAATGTGTTATTATGGTAGTCAATTTGGCTTCTATATAGATCCGATCAGAGTGTCCCATCCATGTCACTATTTGGATTTATTCGTTTTGGTTCAACCCATGTTGCTCTCTGTGCCATCTGGTGTTTGAACATTGTGTTTGTTGTAAACATAATATTGCTTCTGTTACATGTTTCCAAAGCACACTGCCATAACTATTTATTTTCTCTTTTCCATACAAAGAATATGAATATTTATTCTATCTTTTTAGACGAAAAGAACGAAGAAAGAATGCAAATAAATCTGGGTGGTTAGTTTCACCAAGACCTAACTGGGCTCATATAGGAAAAACAGGTATACACTTGTATTATCATCATACAATAAAGCTGTGGTAACTAAAACCAGCTTGATTTGTACAATGGAAATGTTGTCATTTTGTATATTGCAATTATAAAAATTTTTATATTACTCATCATCCTTCAAATTTGTGATATATTTTGCTTTTATAGGTTTATCCATGTCACTGGCAGACAATAAAGATGGGTATGTAAATCCATTAATATTTATAAATTATCACTTATTACTATTATTTATCATCATCATTTATTATCATTATCATTTTCAATTATTATTTTCATAATCATTATATATTTTCATTTTCATTTATTATTATTATCATTTATATATTTAATTATACCGAAAGGTCAACTGATTAATCTCAGATAAGATAGTATAATGCATACTCCAAGTATCGAAATGGACACCACGATGGCGTGCATTTCGATAGTTGGAGTATGCATATTTAATTATCGTAGTATAATTATCATGTTAGTGTGCATTCATGATATTGTTTTATATTTTTGACTAGATACCAGTATTTTCATTTTGAACATTCTAAAGATTATCAGAAAGTTGAATTCCAATTTCTTGATGCAGTTGAGTCACACAATCCAGCTAACCTAATTGTAAGTATATGTTATTATTTTGTTTATTGCCAAACGCATTTGGCTACTGTACTATTGATGTGTTCTTTAATGGCCATTGGTCCTTGATCATCCATGGTACATTATCTCAATTGGTAAGGTTCCTGATATTACATGGTAGCTATCGGTATGTCCCTGGTGTTTTGTAATCGCTGGAGGTGGTCCAAGGATCCTTGTAGTGCATGACCTCCTGTGGTCTATGACTTCCTGTGATCCATAGCCTCCTGTGGTCCATGGCCTCCTGTGGCTCATGGTATATCATGGCCTCCTGTGGTCCATAGCCTCTTGTGGCTCATGGAATTCCATGGCCTTCTGTGGTTCATGGCTTCCTGTGATCCATGACCTCATGTGGTTCATGGCCTCCTGTGGTACATGGCCTCCTGTGGCTCATGACATCCCATGGCCTCCTGCGATCCATGACCTCATGTGGTTCATGGCCTCCTATAGCCAATGACCTCTTGTGGTTCATGACCTCTTGTGGCACATGGTATCCTGTGGTTCGTGGCTTCTTGTGATTCATGGTCCCTGTGTATTCAATGGTCTCAGTGGTCCATGGTCTCTTAAGTTCATGATCCCTGTGAGTCCATTGGTCTCTGTGTTTCATGGTCTCTTATACTGTAGTTCATGGGCTGTGAGTCTATTGGTCTCTCATAGTTCTTGGGCCGTGAAGGGCCATGTTCTTGAATAGCAGGTACTGTGGTAAAATCAAACAGTTAACAATCAGTGGCAACCTCTTCAATATCCTGATGACTGATTTTTCCATACGTTTATTCATTATAGTCTTTGGTGAATTTACATCCATATCATATCAACAGTTTACTACAGCTAAGTGAAGTGTGTAAGATGTCAGAAGACATACAAATGGCTACTGAACTAATAGGTAAGCCATGTTCATATACATTCATTTGCTTGTTTACAGTTTACTTGCAATTTAAAGCCGGACACTTTTTAAAGCTGTGTGAATTTCTATACTTATTTCATCTGTATAATAATTATTACAGCATATTTATTTCATCTGTGTATATATATATTTTTAGAAAAAGCTTTATACTGTATGGAAAGTAGCTTTCACACCCTATTCAACATAGCCCAAGGCAGTTGTCGCTTAGACTACAGGAGACCTGAGAACCGAGCATTGTACCTTGCCCTCTTCCGCCACCTGGTGTACGTGGGGAATAAAGGCTGCTACAGGACTGCCCTAGAATTATGCAAGCTTGTGCTTAGGTAAGTCACTTAAGTATATAATAATTCAATTATTGAATTTGATTTTTCAAGTTTTATGTTTAATTTTATAAGAATGTGTATAATAATGCATTTTGTTTTGTTAATCAAGTAATTTTTCATCTTTTATAGTTTTGATCCAAATGGAGATCCGATGTGTGTGTTATTAATGATGGACTTTTATGCAATACGATCAGAGCAATATCAGTACCTGATAAGATTATTCAATGAGTGGGAGGTAAGTGAACAAATGAAAAGAATTCAATCCCTTCAAAGAGTTATTCCGAAAGGTTTTGGCTGAAAGAATAAAATAAATTTTATACAAAGAGTTAGCATCTACCAGTAATGCTACTTCTGCATATGGAGTGGAGCTGTAGCCTGGTGGTTATGGTCTGAAATCCTGTGAGAAACAAATAAAAAATTAACATCACCTTCTAAACCTCAAAAACAGACTTAGTTTAATGAGTAGTGTCCCATACTGTAATTGGTCAAGGGATATAGGGCATATCATTGTGGGCGGGGCTAGGCCCCACAAAAAAAAAAAAGAAAAAAAAAATAAATAAATAAAAATAAAAAGGAGAAAGATGTGTGCACGGTACTAATTTTAGATTGAAAATTCCATTTACCAAAGTGGTGAAGCATCTCTGAATGAAAAACTCAAGCACCAAGGCCCCCACCCTCGGTGCTTCATGCATCACATATCCCCTACCCTGACTTTTTTTCTGGACCCGCCCCTGTTGGCAATCCAATCAATCAAATCCAAGTCATTTATAAAGTGCCTTTCTTTACAGATACGAAGCGCTGCAAAGTGTATGGAAAGCCAAAAGAATGAATTAAGTAATCAAAAACAAAATGAAGAGTATATACAGTACGATATTCAAAAATAATCGTTTCTTTTTAAATGTTTTCTTTTTTCTTTGTTTTCTTACAGTCCCACAAGAACCTATCACAACTACCAAATTTTGCCTTTTCAGTCGCTTTAGCACATTTCCATAGCAATGAAGATGGAGGGAAGAAAGCCAATGTGTTACTACAAGAGGCCTTGATAATGTTCCCATCTGTAAGTCAAAATGTAGATCCTTCTTTTATACAACACGTAGAATAAGCTGCCGTAAGATATGCAATGAAAACTAAAAAAAAAAAACCCTCTGAAATTGTTGCTGTACTCATGGTTGATGCCTTGTGCCTTTTTATGTTTGAGTGTTTTGTCTAACCATTTGTCTTTATTCAGAAATTATTATTGTGTGATATTGTAGGTTTGCACTACCGTTTTAAGTCCTTTTAGATTCGGATGTATGGGGTGCTAGCACTTTGCATATTCAAAAATATATCTATAAAGATTGACTAATACCCCATTCAGACTAGCATCGCATTGCGATCGGTTGTAGCAACTGCGACACCTAATCGCACCAAATCGCAAAGTAAAATCGTGTGTGAAAGCTCACCAATAGTAGTCGATATATAATCGATATCGCAATTGTTACCCGTTGCGATTGGGTGCTACAATCTTTAATTCTCCTGATTACCACGGAATCCAATCGCAACGAATCACAATGAATTCTACAGGCGCTGTTTGACTGTGGTCATTCGACATAAGCCTAGCCACCGGAGGCCTAGGCCCCAGAATGTAAAGGTTGTTTGTGTTGGTCTGAATGCGTTCGTTGATTGCGATCGAGAGTAATCAGTTTTGGATTACCACTGATTACATCGCAACCGATCGCAACAGAGTGTAGTCTGAATAGGGTATTAGTCTCTCATTAAGTTCTATGATCTTTGTGCTATATACATACTTAAAAAAATAATTATGTACTCAAACAATTATTTTTTTTCTTTATCTTAGGTTCTTCTTAGTTTGTTAGATAAGT
The DNA here is from genome assembly GCF_011630105.1 of Anneissia japonica. Taxonomy (NCBI): domain Eukaryota; kingdom Metazoa; phylum Echinodermata; class Crinoidea; order Comatulida; family Comatulidae; genus Anneissia; species Anneissia japonica. The sequence continues at coordinate 317,702 of NW_022742159.1, read as the reverse complement.
GTTCAGTTCAACCTGACTCGGTGGTAGCTAACCATCCATTTTTTTCACCTTCAAAGAATGCAAGGTAAATAATAATGCAAGAAAATGTTGATACACAATTTGATTGTTCCATCTCATACAATTTTGGCAGTGGGGTTCAGTGGCATATGTGGTGGGGGGGGGGGGGGGGGCCCCTCCCCCCCAACTAAATCCG
>NW_022742159.1:275968-317404 GCF_011630105.1 Anneissia japonica | reverse complement strand
CGACCTGGTGCCCCTTCGCTTAATCATTGAGTCCACCATTGCAGCCCCCCCCCCCCATCACTTCCCCTAAGTCTTTTTAAGATTTCAGGTAGAATAAGCAGTTTGCATTTACAGCAAAATTTTTAAACTCTTGCATATTTTTCTACAGTCAACCTGTTGCTTTGAATCAACTGGTGGCGCTCTTCATTGCAAGGAATTTCTCATCATGGAAGCAACCTGAGGTGATGGAATGGCTTGAGCGAAACGTTCAAGAAGTCGTCAAGCGTGTAGACAACAACGACCCGTTGGTGCAAAACTACAAGAAAAAGTAAATACAAATTTGATATTATAAAATAATTATCATATTATTCTTAATATTTATATTGCTTATGACATGGAAAATATAAGAACACATTGCAAGTATTAACTTACAGTAGTACATTTGAATAAAGATATAATTAAGCTTGATTTGCATACAATCACTAAATGCTATAGCCAACAGCTTTGGGTGATGCTCATTGGTCGGTCAAATCGGATAGCCTTCACAATTGCACTGAAAACACTAGCAAGAGTGTAGCGATTTTAAGAAAACAGACTTTATGATACAAAGTATCTAATTGAAAAATATGTGCCTGATACCAATGTATTGTTTTTTGTACAGGAGGTTGTCTCGTTATCAGAAAGCGCCTAAAAACATCAACCGACACTTGATACTGTCTGAGATAAAGGAGGCCCTCGTGGGACTTCCTACAGCGCTCTCAAACACACCAATAATGTCTTATGACCCGCTCCCTCCCAAAGATTCAATAGTGAGCTACACGAGACCCCCACGGCAGCCTAGAAGACAGCAGCAGAATCAGTCTGGTGCACTAGCCTCATTCTTTGAGTCACTTCTACCAAGCTACACTCCTGATGTAAGTTGGTTTTTCTTCTGTTTTTATATTTCCTTTGAACTGTACAATATAAATTGTTAAAATCTGTACATCTTGCTTTGTTTTTGTTTGTTCCTATTTAGTTTAAGTTGTGCTACATATTTTGTTTTGTTCTTGATGTGGATTTAGTTTAACATCCATCACCTAATAAAGTTATAACCTTAAAAATTCAAAAAGTATATCGAATTGCCTAATTTGTATGTTTTAGTATGATCATAGTGTTCAATTAAACAGTAGTTAGAACTAAATAAAAAAAAACAAGTTCTCGTAATCTCAAAAGCTCCGATGAGAGCAGCATAATAGAGACAGTAGAGCTAAAAAAAGATCTATTAATCAACTATTAATCATTCAGCTCCTTGAGGGCAGTATAATAGAAGCAGTAGGGCTAAAAAGATCTATTAATCAATCAGCCGCATGTTTCTAGGGCTCCTCATTGGAACTAAAAATCTCATTAAATAACAGATGTTTAAAAAGTACCATTTATATACTCTGACAATAAATTTAAGGATTTTCATATTAATTATTGTCTATAAATCATTAAAAACATTTTTTTTAAATCAATCTATTACTTATTAATTGATGATAATTGGAAAGATCGAAATCTGAGCTGGTTATGAGTTTCTTGTTAATGAGAAATTAAAAAATATATTTTTAACTTCGCTAGGAGATACAACCAAATATTGAAATTGATAAAATGTATATGCTGTAGTATTGACATAACATTCAATTATTGATTAAAAAAAAATGACCAGATTGACAATGATTAATTTATATGTTGTTATTTTTAGGCTGGTGGTGGTATCAACAATAATCGTGAAGGGGGAATGGGTGCCGAAGGAGGCTATATGCCTGAGCATGCAAACCTTCGGGAAGGTGTCGGTGCCTTGATGAATGCCGTGAGGGATCTCTTAGCCAATATTCAGGCAGTCCCACCGGAAGAAGAGAATGGGGAACTTGAAGAAGTTGATTGACCATGGCTACAACAGAGTATGGTGTGAGATATGGTATATGGCATACATGGAAAGGGTATGGCATATATGAAGATGCTAAATATGCCTTGGTATATAAATGACAGACATAAAGAAAGACATGGACATACTAGATGTTATCGCATATAGAAATGTTTTGTAGGCAGAAAAATGATGTAGTCATACATATTAGAATGCTATAACATGAAAATGTTAAGTACACATGAGATATAAAATCACATATCAAAGATATTGCAGGCAATTTCAAAGCTTATCAGAAATATAAATTAATACTAAATGCATCTCATTTATTCAAGGTCCTGCAACATTATCTAACCATTTAATTAGTACCTTTTTAAAAAAATGCAATATTTAGATTTGTTACTTTGTAAACTAACTTTAAAAATATCCTCACCTGTTAACGGACATGTAAATACTTATTATATTCCTATATTTTTTTAGGAATTTTGTAGTAAACAGGATAAAAATCATTGATAACTTATTAATGATTTTTAAATAAATATTCAATATTTTGATTAACTTTTTTAGGTTTTCCCACTGTTTATCACAGATGGTATGTATTTAAACATTAATACACCATTTTTAACAATTCAGTATTGTAATCCTTAATATTTCAGTACTTGGTACTTGTTTTGAGATTCATACTAATAGTCTTCCATGTTTATTAGCATTGTATTATACATTGTTGCCTTTTTCCTAATTACTTCTTTATTGAATGAAATATAGCATTTAACTTTTGGGACATGGTGAAACTTCGCTGAGTACTGAGTAGTTCTTTGACCTCTCAGCCTCATTCTGCTTCTAGACCCTGCATAGGTTTTCACTTTGCTGATTTGTTTAAGGTGTGTGTGTGAATTAGGGAAACGGTGGCATATCTAGAGGGTTTGCACAACCCTTCCCCCCCCCCTCCAGTCAAGCCCCCACTTCACTTTCAAGGCTCCTAGATACGCCACTATAGGTCAATACTTGATTGACCATATAGGCAGATTACTGTAGGCCCATCCATTTCCCTTCCCCCTATGTTATTGTAGCAGTGTTTGTTCAATATGGAAAAGTGCACTACAGTATTTGTATTTATAGGAGATACTATCTCTGAAAAGAAAGAATTTTTGTTTTCCTCATGTTTTGGAGTCACATTATTTAATTGCTCATTTGTCTGTGGGGCGGGTGCACTTGTTGTTGCTACCTCGAGTAATATCTTAATCTACTAAACATGACCTTATTTTTTCTTTTGTCTTCCTTTTTGCTTCTTTTTAATAACAGTAAGTGTTTTTTACTGCACTAAAACCTGGATTGCATAAAATTGTTACAAAGTTGTTACACAGTGTAGCTGTTTCTGCCAACCAATCAGCTTCACTGAAAGCTCTCAAGTATAGCATGTAGCGATTTTATGGAAAACAGGCCTAATGAAGAGGTTGTATTCTATGCACAAGCCCTGTAATTTTCTCGATGTCAGATTTAATCTGTCTTACAAAACAACGTACATTTTATTTTACCAGCTGAATGAAAACTTTAAAAGTCTTGCAGTAAATGTTTATTTACTTTTGAGAAATTCTTTCAGGCTTCAGAAAACCTGTTTGTGTGTAATTATTATTTTGTGCAAGATTATGTTAGGGTTATGTTACTTTTATTTTATGCCTCTGTATTTTTTTTTAATGATGAAATAAATTATACATGATAAATCTAATTCATATATAACCACATATGGTAGTAACATAAAACTATTAAATTGTACAAGGTTTTGTTAATATAGTTTGTTTGTTTTTAAAAATTTCTCTAATGGATATTTTATTAATGTTATTTATTTTCTAGTGATTTGTTTGAAACAATGAATACTTTATAAGACTTGCATATTTAAAATGAATCCAGTTTTAGAATCATGTAAACAATAATTGTGTTGATAAATACTGTATATGAACGAACATGTTTAAATTAGTTTGAATACTGTGTAGAATAAAATATAATTAAATGAATTTAATTTTAAAGAGTGTAACAACTTTTTTTTTTACTGTTTGTGTATTGTTTCATAATAATAATAATAATAATAATAGTAATGTGATAATGATAATAAGAACAAAAATGAAAATAACAACATAAATGAAAATAACAAATAATAATAATAATAACAATAATAATAATGGGAGAGATGTTTTGCCCAACTGACGTGTAATCGTACTGAATACTCAGTACGTCCCCAAATACTAGCGAAAAAAAAAATTGCAAGTGATTCGGGTGGGAATCGAACCCACGACCTCCAGGTATCTAGCCTGATGTCTTAACCACTAGATAACTTCCTGACGCAAACTCATATCCGAATAACACTTGCAGTACCCACTGCTACTAGGTGATCGAATTCATCACTAGTCACCAAGCGCAAGCTCGGTGGTCTAGTGGTTAAGACATCAGGCTATGATCAATTAGCATATATTCATACGTACCAAAAACAACAACTTTGTTACCATCTTTACAATTTCAACTAAATTTGAAATCTTTTATGGGAATTATGTTAGTATTTAGGATACATTTCCTGATTTGTGAAATAATATAAATTAACAATTAGCATAAATTCACACACGTATAAAAAACAATAGGCTCCGTAGCATTATTGCCATCAAGCATTTTGAAAGTTAACCATTATATTTTGGTAGCTTGCGTAAATATCCTAATTATTTAAATACAGTATTAATTATGCTAATGAGCATAAGCATATATTCATACATATTCCAAAAACAATAGGCTCTCTAATTTTCAAAGCAAATGAAATTGTTCACTTTTGTTCTGTTCCCTGTGCGATGCGCACTTCCAGAACCAAAACCATTTTGAGTCGTAGGTCTACTCCACTCAATCGATTTTACGGGTACGAACGGTTATCAGAGGTTCAATTTATTGTGAACAAATGTACACTTCGATTTAAAATTTTTAGAAGGGTGTAAACACATTATGCCTACTTTTTTACAAACCCAAAATGCACGATTTCTACTTATGAACGACATACACCTTTTTATGTATTGAAGACCCGTGTCTTCATAGTGTTTAATATTATCTGCATGTAAAGCGATTCCTGTTTTCCTAATTTAAAAACTATCATTACAATCAAACCTAAATTCAATTGAATTTTAAGTCGTTATTAAACAATATACAGAAGATGACATGGATACTTGGTTAGCAGTTCTATTTTGACTTATTTAAGAGGTGGAACCACAACTCCGATGTTCACTCAATCTCGCCGATGACGTTATGATAAATTAAGTATCTGGGGTGGATGCAAACGTTGCGATCGCACCACCCTAAATTGTATTAAGAAAAATAATTGTATTGTATTGTTGATATATCCTATTACGTTTATCATTATGAACATAGTACCGGTAAGATTTTTAAAGTATGCGAGTGCAATTTCCGGGCGTCTTGGGGTCCATATTCTCCAAATTTTCTAATCTCTCTGAACATGGTGGGGCTGAGGTGGTGTGGACTCTCACCCATAACGCTAAATCCTGCATCCACCCCTGAGTATTTTCAGCACAATACAATCACCTTCATGGTTGTGAAACAAAAATGCTTTAGTTTGTTTAACCTAATGTTTTATGTGTGCTTCTTATCTGCAACGTATTTACTATTGTTAGAATCATCGTGTTTTTTGTTTTGTTTTATAATTTGATTTAAAGGACAGTGGGTGAAGAAGCACTGCGCAATATAAATATAAATTACTATTAGGCCTATTATTTATTTTCGTAATTTAGGCGGTATTTTTTAATTTCCGTTCACGATAGTGTAGTCGCTCTTCACAAAGTTTGCTAAATGTTATAATTATATGAAACCAAAGGATCCACTGATTATTCGCAAATATATGAAGAATTATAAACGTGAGGCCATGATTCTACGTTTCGTTCTTTATTAGAAGTTGTCAAGAGAACGAAACGTAGAATCAATTATGGCCTCACGTTTGTCATTCTTCGGAGTTAACATACTCATATTCTATTTATAATTATATGTTGTACTAGCTGCTTACACAAAAGAGCAAACAATATCGAGAAAATTAGAGGGTTAATTGTAGTTACATTGACTACTGTGCGAAATAAACAAAGTATGAATTAATGATTTTTAAATAATGTAATGATAGTATATTTAAAATGTACTGTTACTGTTTATGTATCATTTCACATGGATGTCTAGTCACGCAGTCTCCCGGAAAACGGGAAAGCCTCCAAAACTTTCACAAGGAAGCCAAAATCTCCCAGAAAGTAACCCACCTTTCCGCAAATTCATATTTTGTTTGCATGTTTTTACTACTGTATTATAACTTGTCTCCTGTGTGTCATCTGGGTATAGGTATAACCTTTGTATCACCACACACACTAAATTATAATTTAATGTCTTGAGAAAGCTCGTTAAAAGCCAGGTTCCAGAGGAAAAACAATTTTTGATATGTTGTAGGACATATTTCTAAGACACAAAAAGGGTGTTTGACGAAAAAAACGGTTAAAGTGAGATACATTTTTTGAGTATTTAAAAACTGATGAAAAGATGGCTGGTTACGCCACTTTTTCCTTCGGTTTTTAAATATTCACCCTTTGATATTGACAAATCTGGACGAGTTTTTTGTCAAACACCCTTTTTGTGTCTTAGAAAAGTCAGTTGTAGAACTTTATCAACAATATTGTTCCTCTGGATCCTGATTTTATGAAAGATCTGCCAAACGTAGCTTCTTCCAACTTAAGCTGAAGACTCACTGCATCATCACGGTCGTATGGTGCTCTTAGGCCTACAACGAATCCAACTCCGCTCCATGTGAGCGTTAGACGACACCACATCGTCTGCTGATTGTCGGTGGCACACATCGCGCGCGTCCTGGCGTTGCGTTCTCCATACAATCGCGTCGGCCGACGACCGGCTTTAGGACCCATGATTAAATGACATGCAATATATAAACCACCAAATAAAACAGTACAGCTCTCGAATCTAATTAAAGACTACCTCCAATAAAGACCATTTTTCTGTGGTCCCAAATTAACAAATGTCATATTTTTATTAATCTAATTAGAGACCAAAAGTGCTAGAGGCCATGGAAACCCCGATCGCAAAAGTGGTCTTTAATTGGAGGGAGAACTTTTTCCTATAAGCTTTCTGTGTCGACACAGTAGGCCTGGGGCGGATGCAGGATGTGGCGGTAAGGGGTGAGAGTGCCCGGAAATTGCACTCTCATTCCTTAAAAATCTTGCCGATTATTCATATCAACAATACAATTATTTTTCTTAATACAATTTAAGGGGTGCGATCGCACCATCTGCACTCGCCTGCATCTGCCCCTTAGGTATAATGTGGTGGTTGTAAATAATGTGTAACATTCTTGTAAGGATGTACCCTAGCCCCAAGACCACAGGAACATTTCCCCTTCCCTCATTATCTGGTCTGATTATTTTTTCCGCATATTGTACATATATGTATTTTATACAAATAGTGATTAACTCCACTAAGCAGAATTATCACAGGAAAAAGACTCTAGACTGCATTATATATATAACATACATTCTATTTAATCTCAGAATTTAATAGAACAGCTATAAATCTGGCATCGCACACATTGCTGACATTATCACCGTCTTAATTCATCTCATTGAATCGACGATCAAAGATCAACCTTTGATTTTGAAATTTTAGAGAAACTGGAACAATTATTTAAAATATTGTGTGTAGGTAAAACACAATTTTCCCTGTTGGTTTTCAAATTTCATTTTAATTATTTATGCGACAAAAATGACTGACTGTTTTATTAAAGTGAACAGCTTACCAGATTGAGTGAAATTGGAGTAAAACACTATAAAGTATTTGCTTTGCAATATTTGTCATCATTTTAATAACTTAAGGTATGTATGTTTTATTGAACCAAGAAGTAAACACTGCCCTCACTTGATTTTTAACAGATGTAATATTTAGTACAATAACAGCAAAAACCTCATTTATTGCAGTAAATGTAAAATATTACATTAAATGTAAAATATATGATGAATTTATTATTCATTTTTCTACCCTAGCTATGTTGGGACACTGGCTGCTCCTTCTTCCTCAGATTTCTCCCCCTTTTCTTGGGTCTTATTCCATCCTTCTAGGCCCTTCGGTAATGAAGTGTCCTCCTCAAAGCTCCCTGTGCCTTCAACAAATTCCTCGTACGTTGATTTCTCGACAAATGGTCGTGCTCCGAGAAGCTCAACCATATCTTCTTTATTTAGTACTTCCTGGTCTAGTAGTCTTTTGGCAACCTATAATTGAACAGAAAATGTAATAATCAATTGCATATCATATTGCAATGGTATCATGTGTACATGCTCTCCCTCCATCCAGGAACACCCTATGTTCCTGGATGCAGTGTCAAGGCATGGGGGTATCAAATTGAGCTGGGGGATATGTTCTCATTATAATGAATTCCACACTCCTCAGTTTTGTTGTCTGATGATCGAAAAGGACTTCACCTGGATGTGATAGGATCACAGGATTGGTGATGCCACTCCCATGGACATCCAAGCTTCTTACACAAGCGCTCTATATTGAGACGGGCACCAAATACCTGTAGCAATGCTTTCGGCTAATGATACAGTTGTTGAGGGCTTTGTCTACTTGAAAACTTCAAATCCAACCCTACCATTGTCTAAAACATCAGGATTTACATTTTACATATTTCTACCTTTTCTACGTCTTCTTTATGTAGAGTAAGGAGGTCCATAGTCCTCTTGTATGCGTCGCTGATTAATTGGCGGACTTCCTGATCAATGAGGCGTGCAGTCTCTTCGCTGTATGGTTTGTCTAACACCATCTCACCTTGTTGCGGTAGATCAAATGATACGTTGCCAACTTTTTCATTCATGCCGTATTGAACAACCTAAAAAAAAAATATATAAACTATTGCAAATAATATGTCGGTCTTATATAGCACTTCATATTACTACCCTGGTCATTGGATCAATCACATATGGAACACATACCAGAAAAATTCCAAAATGTTGCAGCTGTAATCACAGATTTTGTGTTTGAACATACCAGGTACCCATTTGTACTCCTGGGTTGAGAGAGACAACCATAGGTAAAGTGTCTTGCCCAAGGACACAAGAGACAGCGAGGGATTGAACCGCTGACCTCACTGTTGAAAAACAGAACTTTTAATTTACAGGATTTTAACCCAGAATCCTAGGACTTAAGGGCTGGTATCATATCTATCTAGTATTTACTGCCTGCCAGACAGCAGTGACACATTTAAATGATTACTGCAGCATACCCCAGAAACTTACTAAAACATTACCTTCAGTTTTTAAAAATTAAAACAATGTAAAAATACTTTCATACAACTGACCTGGGCATAAGCACCCTGCGTGACCTTCTTAAGGTCATCCTGCGCTCCTGTCGTAATCCTGTTGAAAAATATTTGTTCCGAGACACGGCCACCCAACGTCATGCACATACGGTCCAGCATCTGCTCTTTGGTAAATAGGAACTGCTCTTTTGGAAGATACTGTGCATAACCTAGACCCTTACCACGAGGTATAATGGACACCTTTAATAGTGGGTCAGCATGTTCCAAGAACCAGCCGGCTACAGCGTGCCCAGCCTCATGGTATGCAACAGTCTTCTTTTCTTCTGGTTGTAGCACTTGTGTTTTCTTTTCTAAGCCCGCCACAACCCTCTCGATGGCCTGTTCGAAGTGTTTAGCTAGAATACTGTCGTTGCCGAACCTCGCGGCAATCAATGCAGCTTCATTGCACACATTAGCAATATCAGCTCCTGCAACAGATTTAAAAAAAAAAAGCTTCACTCTTATTTCTTTATGTCATATAGTAAGACAAAATATAAAAACATATATTTTTTATTTACTTGTTAATACATACAGTGGTGACACAAGCAGGGGCAGGGGGAGTATTCCACCCGTTGGACAGGCCTGGACCCCCTGTCTGATGCACAACTAGGTCGTCGGATGTGTGTTTGTGGGTTCAGAAGAAACACTAAAAAGGTCCACTGTCAAGGTATGATGCAATACATTGCAATACAATTTTATACTAACAATAGAAGGCAGTTTTTTAGCTCACCTGTAAATCCAGGGGTTAATGCTGCTAGCTTTTGGCTGCTTGTGTTCTTGTCTACATTTGTCTTCAATGGCTTCAGATGCACTTTAAATATGGATGCTCTAAGAAAAAGAAAAAGAAAAATGATTTCACAGCATTTCAGCCAATCAGAATGAATATATCAGGATTTTTAAATTGGATTAAAAAAAATGTAGGTTCACCAACATTATAATAGAGCATGCGGGAGATTTTGATAAATTTGTTTGGACTATTGCTATCATGATTTATCATTAATACGTACCTTCCCTTTATGTCTGGAGCTCCAATATATATTTGTCGATCAAATCTACCAGGACGCAGAAGAGCTGGATCTAGAATGTCAGGCCTGTTAGTACCAGCTAATACTACTACATTAGTTGTTGTATTAAAACCTGTAATCAAATACCAGATGTTATCTCATATTAATATCAGTCTCTACATAAATATATTGTTTTAAGTGAGAACTGTTTAATACCTTGTTTAGCGAACACATTTTCAAGATCGTCAGAAGAGGATGGAAAAAACATTTTGTTTCTTATTTAGCAAAATGTATTTGCAAAAGGCATCTAGGTGGAGGGTGTAATAAGAATTAATTTAAAAAAAAATTATTTCCATTTTTCGTGCAGAGACCAAAAATAAAATGTTATATGTATTAAAAATCACCATTATTAGCAATCGGAGGGTTTGCTCCATCAGAGTGGTTATCATCAGTGGTAGTGCCGGGGGAGGGGGGCTGCAGGGGCTTAAAGGCCCCCCCCCCACCGGACAGGTCAAGCCCCCCCCAATCGGACAGAGCTTGTTGGGCAGTTGGACAACAAAACATATAAATATTGGCCTGCATCAAGCCAACACATGTCTGTCACAATCAGAGAGTGTCATTATTGGCCATTCAGAGGTTCCTATTCTTAAAAAAATCTCATTTGGGAGGGGGAACACCCTCTCAAACCCTTCTCCCAGCTCGGGCCTACAAGCCCAAGTGCCCTCTGTCAGACAGCTTAGCGCCCACAGAAAATACATCCTAGAGCCACCACTGGTTGTCATTAATCATCATCATTTTACTTATCCTCATCTGTTTTATCTTCATCATAATCAATCAATTTATTATCATCATAATTATTAAATGTCACTGTAGTCTTCAACATCAGCCAGTAACAAAAATATGGGATGGTACTTCAAGGTTCTTATCAAGAAATTTTACACTCAGCTAAGTGGTCATTATTTTATTATCATATTTTACATTAAGTTAAGTGGTAAAATACTCACCATCTAATTCCACCAACAATTGATTCAAGGTGTTCTCCTGTTCACTCTGACCTCCGAAGTTACCCTTCCCTCGCTTCCTACCAACTGCATCGATTTCATCGATGAAGAGAATACACGGTGCATTCTTACGAGCCATCGCAAACATGTCACGTACACGAGACGGACCAACACCAACAAACATCTCCTGGAACTCTGAGCCGTTGACGGTAATGAATGGGACATTTGCCTCACCGGCTGTAGCCTTGGCCAACAGTGTTTTACCGGTTCCTGGCGGACCAGATAATACCGCTCCCTACATTAAATTAAACAAAGGTAGTCACATACTGTATCTAAATACTGTTGAGAATGGCACTAATCAGATGTCAGCTGATTGTCAGTGGCTGTCTAAACAGATCGTCATTAAAAACGATCTGTTGCACACACACCACAGCATTAAGTACTTTATAGAATCGTGGCAGCCAACAACCGTCGTTAGGTGCAATGAGTGTCTGGTTTTAGAGTAAACACACGCACGCACACACACACACACACACGCACACACACACATACAACAAGTTGCAATAGTTCCTATTGAATAGAATATGCTAGGGAATAATATAAATAGTTTTCATTACCTTTGGTATTTTAGCACCTAAATCCAAATACTGTTGAGGGTTCTTCAGGAAATTGACGAACTCCATAATTTCCAGCTTAGCTTCTTCACATCCAGCCACATCCCTGCAGCAAAAAGACTTAAAGATTAGCAGGCAAGCAACTGGAATTACATTTATTTATAATTTACATCATTGTTTGGTGATCTTTTTATTATTTATTTATGCACGTTAATTAGCAAACATATCTGTGTCCTATAATGGACTTTTCCGGAGTGTCAATAAACCTTAACTGACCAGTTAGACCAAGTTCAGAAATATGCGCGGATCTCACCATAGAGGCATAAATTGCATTGTCTCACAAACACACGTGCTGTCTTACAATTGAAAATGTTTGCATATATTTTAACACTGCGTTTTATGGGACCTTAGCAACAATATCCAAGGGGTGGGGCTTAGCAAAAGATCTACTGTCAATCATTTTCACAACACACTCACATTATAACAGTGTTATTAATCACTACCACCTCCTCTTTGTGTTAACTTACTTGAACCTAATACCGACATCTTCTTTAATTATTCTGGCTGTTGACTCCCCAAATCCAAATATTCCCCCTTTCTTTCCCCCTTTCCCAGACGCAACACCTGCAGAGTTGCGGAATATATAGAAGAAGAATCCAATGATGAGAGCTGTGGGAATCAAACTCAGCAAGAAAGACCTAAAAAGAGATGAAAATTAAAGTTAACATTAGGAATAGTTATATAATTGTTTTTCATATTTTAAGCAGTTGACCCTTATAGGAGTGGTTTGGCACCATGGTTGTGGTTCTGCTCCTGAACATTGAGGTCGGAAGTTCAATCCCTTGTTGTGTATTACGTCCTTGAGCATGGCACATTACCTACAGTTGTCTCTCACTACCCAGGAGTATAAGTGGGTACCTGGTAGGTTCAAACACAGAATGTGCTGAATACTTGCAACATTATGGAATTCTCACCAGGGAGCTGAGTATGTGTTCTATATGTGCTTGATCCAATATCTGGGGGTAATAATGTGAAGCTCTTACAGGCCTTGCCATGAAGCCCTATATAACTCAAATAATGTATAGAGAGAGAGATGAAGTCTTAATATTTAAAAACTATTTGTAGATTGAATTAATATCTAGGCTTAAACTGTAGCTCAACTTTGCCAGGCATAAGTAGAGAAGAGGTGGCTTGGAAGAAATATTTTAACTCTATTTCTCCCTTTGTTACAGCATGATTATGCAAATGACTTACCCATCACTCTCCGTACTGTAAAGTATCGATAATTGATTAGCTGGCTCGATGCCTATTGTTTCCTGGGCGGCTTCCAAATTACGTTCAAATGTATCAACACTGCCGATGTTGAAATATACGTAACGCTGAAAGCAAATTAAAAAGCGAAAAAAGATAAATTACCATATGGAGGTCAACCAATATTAATGCGGTACAGTTAGAATAAGAATAAACAATAATTACAATTTTGAGATGATATCCATTTACACTTACCCCCTTTGAATGTCCTGGTTTTAACCATGCTCTAACATAGCGCTTGTTAACTACCTCGACTTTCTCAACCTAACAACAACAACAAAAATCCAACAGCACAAAATTTAAAATGTTTCAAAAAGACAATATCTAATGATGAAGCATATGGTGCTAACATCAAAAGTGAGTAAAAGGTACTATTGGTAATGGTCTTCCATTTCTATAGCGCATAATATAGTGCAATGTCTCTATGCACTCTTTACCCAGTGTCAAGACGAAAGAAAGAAACCAACATAAAACAGGAACAAAGAAAAATAAAGAATTGTGTATGAAATTTAATTTGGATTTTGAATTTAAAAAAAAAGCTAAAGATGAAGAAGACTTTATGTATTTGGGTCATTCCACAATTTAGGTGCAGCAACAGAGAAGGATCTATCACCATAGTTTTTTAATCAACCAGAAGGACAATGATGAAGAATGGTAGAACTAGACGATGTGGACCTGAGTATGTGACCACATGTAGTTCAGTGCAATTTGAGGTCATCAATGTACAGTGGAGATGAACAATGAAGAGTCTTATACACAAAAAGACGAATTTCCAAGTGAATACATTGATCAACTGGTAGCCAATGAAGAAAACTGCTGATGCTTCACAGTAGGAGAAACAAGCCTAGCTGCAACATTCAGCTACAGCTAAAGTTTCCGAATAACTGTTAACAAAAACTTTTAACATTACCTGTCCCGCATTTAAATATTCGTTGACAAATTCCTTCCAGGTGATCTCATACGCCGATCCCCCCATCATTACCCATCCAAGACCAAGGGCCCCCGCTACCGTCACTGCCATTGTAAGATATAGTTGCTGTTTGTTTTTGTCGTCTATCGGTGATTTACCCCCGCCACCTCCACCAGCACGAGAGCCACCACCACTCCAAAGTGTGTTCCAGAAATCCGTTTCTTTCTGGCTGGATTTACTTGGTGGGTCACTGCTTTTACTTGGATTTGTCTTTGGAACGTCTAAAAAAATTGAAAATATTTCAAGTTACTTTAATAACTACCATATTAAATTTTTTTTCTTTCTATATTTATTCTTTATTTCCCTATTTCTTTTTTCCTTTTTACCTCTTTTCTTCAATTCATTTTTGATATGGACCAATTCATTATCTCGATGACAACTCATTGTTAAGAAGGCTTAATATGTAGTTTAGACTTGTTTTAACATTTTGAGTTACCATGGGTGGGTGTATTTTTTATTTTTTTATTACCTAATGTATTTTCCCATTTCCTTCATACTTTTCGATTGTTTGTTGTTGTTAGTGTTAATACTTTTTAAATTTCAATTGTTCCTTTAAGACATTGATAATAATACTATGAATTAATAAATCTAAGTGCTGGTAAATGCTAATGATACATAAAGTAGAAATTGAAATTTTTACCAAAAAACACCCCAAATTTACCTTTCTTTGAAGGGGCTTTTTTGCTTCCCCCCTGGAAGAACTTTTCAAATCCTTTTGGTGGTTTTGAGCAGAACGACTTCCATGCTGTTAGGATACTGGATACCTGTGGTGAATTCAGGATATAGCCAAACACTGAGGAATCATTTCCAAGCTTTAAAAAAAAAAAAACAGATTTACAAAAATTAAGAGGAAATGAAATGCTACGAATCGATGTTTGCCCTGACGTGTAACTAAATGAATTGTACGTTCCCAAATGCTTGCGAAAAAATTGTGCAAGTGATACGGGTGGGAATCGAAACCATGATCTCCAGATAATTAGCCTGGTGTGTTAACCTCCAGACCACCGATCTTGAGCTCGGTGGCTAGTGATGAATCCGATTCCCAAGTATTCCGAATGGTGTTTAAAAAAAATAATTTTATATTTAAAAAAAAAAAATACCAATCACTGTTTGTAAAATAATTAATAAGTATTATTTAGGCCCTACAGCATATTATAGGCCTAAATATTAATTTAATAAAAATGGTAAGGAAAAGTAATCTGAATTCTAAGTCTACAAGTTGTGCATCCATAAAAAAAAAAAATTAATAATTGATACGGTACTTGCTTAGTTCTTAAGGACTGCACTGCAGGACTCAACTACAAGTACACTATCATTTCATTGCATCATCTTATGACGATGCCATAATATGATGAAACAGCCATCATACAAATTGTTTATATCATTTTTTATATTATTTTTTCTTTGCAAAATGAAGACCCAAATACGGCATTTGGAAACTACATATTCATTGCAGTTTCCGGATATATATAATTATGAACATGTCTCTCTTCTCTGGGCTCTAGGGCTAGGCCAAGTAAAGTTAAGCTGACTCATGGATCTTACATTATAGAGGTTTAACAACGATTCACTGTGGACACTGGTGGCCCTCTTTGACTGTCTTCCTAAGCCTCCTGTCGGTAACTGTTTCACATGTCGTGCTGTTTGTATAAATCTTTTAAAATGCGTGTGGACATTTTTACTTCGGTACGCCATCGTAACCTTCAATTGTGTAATTTCAAATCAATAAACTTTTCATTTTGTGCATAACTCTTGCTGCAGAAATAGTTTAGGCCTAACCTGAAACATAAGCCTACCAAGGTAACTTCTTCTACCGATTGTACACATAAATGATATAGAAGGGAAAATACGGATGAAAAATATTAATCGTGCATATCGTATCCAATAATAATCGTGGTGGTTCGTAAAATGTTTACATTTGACACATCTGATTCATTCTAAGAAGTTAGATACACGTTGTCGGGCGAATAGCCATAACCGCATGGCAAGAAAAAGGTTATCAAAAGTTTCGCGAAAAGGCCTGAATTCAGTTTTTATGTAAGTTTTAAGTCATTCTGTAACCAGAAACGATTAATTTATAAGAAAATACACGTGAAAATCAAATTTAGGCTTAGCTAAGCTAGAAACAGGAGAAGGGGGGGGGGGAATTAGTTAGTTCTAGGCCTACACTGTACAGCGACAGCTACTACTCTACCGTCCTGGGTCACTTTCTCTATTTTCTCGACTGGAATCTCCTTGGAAACAGATATTTAATTAAGGCCTCTCTAGCTAGTAGGGCTCGAGCCCTCTCTCTGTAATTACTGCAATGAAACGAAACATTTAATTTATGGAGTGGGGGAGCTTGGTAGGGTATGGTAGCTACGATGGGAGTGCCAGGGATGGTGAAAGCCCTTTTTGAGCAAAAACATTTTATAGGCCTATGTTTTGGGCATACATTCTCAAAACATGCCAAAATAAGGGTCTCCCACAAGGCATGTCGTGGGAAAGCCACCAGCACTTCTGTGAGCAAGCAAGAATCTCCCAGAATGCATACTTTACTACTTAGTGTTCTGCTTTTGATTTCAGAAAATGTTTACCAAAAGCATCATGTTAGTGATAAAAGCTATGCAAACACCTTGTTCAAGGTTTTATGCCAGTAGGACCATCACAGATGAACTTATAACCACAAGACTTTGGCGCGCTGCAAGACACTGCATCAAAGCTCCACGATCAAAATCACCACCATACGACCACGCCTGCCAAGTTGGAGATCCAGTCCTTCGCATGGAAAGTTCACCGGTGCCGCAATGTAGTATAAAATCCAAAGAAATTCAAAACGTTATTACAAAAATGATAAAAGTTCTGAGAAAGGAAAAAGCTGTTGGAATTGCGGCACCGCAGATTGGCTCTGCTTGGCAAATAATTGCTGTGGAATTTACCCCCAAGCACACAAAATTATGGCCCCCAGAAGTGTTCAAAATGAGGGAAGCTAAGGAGTTCCCATTGACAGTGATTATCAACCCAAAATTAATAATTCTTGATCGACGAACACTAACATGGCCCGAGGGCTGTCTCAGTCTGAAAGGATTCCGTGCCCATGTTCCAAGATTTTATGAAGTGAAGGTTAAAGGTATATTCAATACCATAGAAGTAATTTCTTATGTGCATACTTCTTTTTCAGTGTGCAGACAGCTTAGTGGAAATGTTCCCCCTGGGTTTCTCACTATCAAAATTTCCTCATTTAAAACAGATTCCCAAACAATGGCCCTTTCCTGAGTACCGTATTTCCTGTTTGGAAACACGAGTCTTTAACACATTCATTGTTCTTTCGCCCAGAGCCATATTGTGTAAACAAGACTGACAACTTAACATCTATTCTAAAGGACTATGTAATCAGAGAAGTGATATCTTATTTCATTTAATTTATGTCATTACATAGCACTAGTGTATTCACAGGCAGGGAGCATACAATTCAAACTCCTTTCTGCTTCTCCATGCTGATGCTAAGTGGGTTAATTCTTTAAAAATTCATTCAGTTATACAGTTGAACTTGCCTAAGTCGAATCCAAAATGGCATTGAAAAGTTGTTTGACTTAGATAAAATTTGACTTAGAGATTGTTTGTTAATAGAAACACAACAATTTGCAAAAATTGTAAAATAAGATCGACATAGAAATTATTCGAGTTAGGCAAAGTTGACTTAGGCAAGTTTAACTGTATTATTAATTATAATTACCATCATTAAATAGAAATTCTGAATTAACTTGTAAAATATTTTCTATGGTTTAAGGTTTTGACTGTGATGGTAAGGATTTAGAATGGCAAGTGTCCGGATATCCAGCAAGGATCCTTCAGCATGAGATAGATCATCTGAATGGAACTCTATACATTGATCATATGGAATCAAAAACTTTTATGGACGATGAATGGATCCGATGGAATCTAAAATAATTTCATGCTTCTCACATGGATATCTTTTTTGCAAGAAAAATGTATCAATTTAACTGGTCCTCGGATTGTGAAAACTATGTTAGTTTAGTGGAGCTGTACCTCTGAGTTTAATAAGGTGCTCACCTTTCAAAACCATTATACTGGGTTCAAATCATGCGAAGTACATTGAATACAATTCAACATGCCAAGCCTCGTTTGCATTGAAATTTTGACCAACACGAAAAGTAACTTTATCTTGGTCAAATCATATCACACCTCACACTTGGGTTTACTGTAAATACACAGTAGGTTTTACTGAGCCTGTGACTGAACAACATGTTAGCAGTGGTGGATTTGGGGCGGGGGTGGGGTTTGGGGAAGAGAATAATTTCCAAAATTATTTAAAAGTGGAGAAAGTCAGAGTGCCATCTTCGGCCATCTTGAGGTACCATAATCATAAATGTTCCTACCTCACACCCAACCAACCATGGTAGGGTTGAGGTGGTCTAGACCATCTGTGAATGCCCCACCCTGGGCCCCCTCTATTTTGAATTCATGGATCTGCCACCGATTAGAATGTTGCAATACATGGCCAGTGAACTCGTGGATACATTCTTTGGAAAGTTCCACAATTAGAGCGCCATCAAACGAGCTGTTTAAATTGGATGCGTCTGCTTTGGAAGAACAGCCTGGTTTCTTTCTAGCAATGTTTTCTCAGTTGATTTACTGTGCAGCTTGGGTAATTGACCAAGGAGAAAGTTTTAAATGTCTATTAATTGGCAGTGACAATTTGTTATTGTTCTAATAACTTTATTTGATTGTTGGTGCAGTATATATTTAAAGAACATTATGGTACAGTACGAATAAATTCCATTTTGTAAATCATTCACTTGTATTAATTTGTCAAATGTTTGTGCGTGTTATATTACACTGAATATAGGTAATGTACTCACAGATAACACATAAGAGAGAGTCAGTTACTGGATTTTTACAAAAATTTACATTTATTAAACTTATTTCCTTCTATTCCTTAAGAAAATCTCATGGTTTGTGACAGTGCAGTGGTGACCACACACAGCCGTTTCAACTGTTTAAAATTTTGAATCTGTTCCTGATTGTAAATTGTTACCTTCTCACAAACATTAAGTAAAATGCCTAAATTGAATTAATATACATAAATAGCTAAAAGATGTACTTTTATATTAAATTGGTATCATACCTAAGTCGGTAGAGGTTCAATGATTCAATTTCTAAATGGGCTAATACGATTTCATCAACTAATATAATTGATAGTGAAGGCTTTACCAGACCTAAAGGTTTTTAGAGTCTAAAGTGCAGTCAGGGGTAGGAAGGTCCTCGATGGAACCTAGAGTTCCACTTAAAGGGAATTTGATAAATGTGTAAAGTGGTGCAATATAGTGTTGTGTATAGTACAATTTCTTGGTATTGTATAAAGCAGGCCCTATTTAGTAATCTATAGTTCGTTTCTGTTTTATTTCCATGTGTAGTCATGGAATATGCAGTCAAATTGTCACACAGTTATGCTAATTCAAATTTCATGCATAAATTCCTGTATAAATTAAAAATTATTAGTATCTTGCTTGTAATATTCTCTTTGAAAATTTCAGAAAACACATTTTTGCCTGGACACATTAGAGGGATCTCCTTCAGCTGTACACAAATTGAGCTCCGTTCAGATTGCTCCGTTCCTCATTGCTCGAGGTGGTTTTAGGCCTAATGAATTACATTATGAAATGTCTCATGTAATAAAGGGTGATTTGTGCACTAAGTATTTGATTTTCTTTTCAATGAGGTGTTTACAATTCCTTTATTATCTTGTCATCTACGCATCAGCATTTAGCTGCCTTGCACTCAGACTTATTTTCTCTCCGGGTTTAAATGCTGGCATACCCAAATATGGACAACTCGCACATCTGAAAGCATCTCCTAGGTAGCACTGTAAGGAAAACAAAGAATTGAATAAAGAAAAACTTACACTGTACCCAGTATAAGCTGCAATCCAATACTTAGCTCATCCAAGAAAGGGGGGGGGGAGAGATAACAAGGGTGTGTTACTTGATGCTAATATAAATTACAAGTTTGCAGCCACACCTCCTCCAAACCCACATGTCCTATGGTTCAAAAGCTGGGACCTGCCATGCAATGAGGCGCATGCCACAGATTGTGTTTAACGACATCAGCATTGTGCCATCAAATGGAATCGTTGTGAAGGCCTTACTATCGTAGCGTGTGCCCTGGTTTAGCCCCGACATAACAACATAATGCTGGGATACTTACGCTACCGCACGCTGAGGTTGCTGCTCTGGGTTGAGGTGTCCTTCCTTCACTCTCCGCATCAAGATCCTCAGCTAATCCACATGTACTGCAAAAATATGCAAATTAGGTAGAGAATTTCAGGAAGTTATTAATATGTTTTCAGTATAACAAGACATTGATCATAACTTTATTGTAAAAATATATATATTCTTGCATTATTATTATAAATTGCAAGAACAACTAAATGAGGACATAGGCTGTTCCTGCTACAAAGTGTTAACAAAGTGTATGTATTTTAAAACTACTGTACTCACCAGTTTTTACACGCTTTCTTTCGCCCTGATGAAGGTCCACATGCAGGGGCTACAGTAAACAAATCAATTATCATAAATATAAATCAATCATAACAATTATGATTTCACCAATACATCATTATACCATTTATTTTAAAGATATAAAATGAGACAGGCGCCTACATAGGGTTGTACATTAAAGTAAACATATTTGATATTGCAATGAAATGAAATGTAATATATTATAAATATACATATATTTTTATATAGTAACCTTTTAGAGATTCAGCAGTAGGTCTTATAAGGTCATCCTTCTGTAAAAGGTCATCGGAATCTATTAAATCCTGGAAAATATAAATAGGCATAATTCACAGGTGCTCAAATCACACTGGTATTTAGTTTAGCCTGACCGAACAGTATTTTCATGGCAAATGGGGGGGGGGGGAAACATAATTATACTCTTCTACATTAAGATTTACTAAAGTCTTACCAAGTCATCATCCATTATGTCATTAGTTGAGAGTGACCACACCTTGGCAACATTTGTATCTACTGTTTTTACACCTGTGAAAGAATCAAATGAGAGACACTGTTGACTTTTGTATATGAGGAATAAAGTTTTTTTTAAATTTCAGAAGTAATGCCACTTTTCTAGGCCTGATCAATTCTTTCCTTATTATCAATAGATGTTGAAGAAATATATCTTACCTTGAGATTTCTTTGCAAATGACAACGGCAGACTAACAGAAGACCCCATTTCAAATGCAGGCTTTTTACAGGTTATCTCAACAACAGGTTGTGAACCATTTTTGGTAACTGAGGCCTAGAATAAAGAAATAATTCTAGACTTCAGTAAAAGCCATAGATATGATGACAGTTGTATTTCTTTTAGGTAAGGCAAGACTTTTTTAATACCTTGTTCAGCAAACTTATTTTTTTCAAGATTGTCAGATGAGGGTAGAAAAAAAAATCAAAATTTAATTTTGTTTTCATGTTAAACAAAATGATTTTGCCAAAGCATTTATGTGGAAGAAATATTAAAAATATAATTTTAGTGGTAAATGTTAACAGTGTAGTGCTGAGATTAAGGACAAAATATTACATACCTTATTTTTGGAAATTTCAAGGGAGCAGATGGGGTAGTAAAAATAAATTACAATTTTTTTTATTTCTGAAATTTCCATTATATAAAATTCCAAAAAAAAAAAAAAAAAATTTATATTAGAAATCACCGTTATTTTTGGTCGGAGTGTTCGCTAAACTAATTTTAAATGAAGTCTTACAGTTAAAAAATTATAGTCTACTTAATTACAGAATCAAAACTCAATCAAATTTCTTAAAACTTGACTAAATTGACTGATAGCTTACCTCGGAAAGATTGACATAACCCGACAACTTGAGTGAGCCAATCAGTGCACTTGCTTTTTGAGTATTATCTATACATGAAAAGGATCAAGAAAATGATAAGAAAATATTGTTTGTCTCTGCCACCACCAACATCACTGCTACCAGTATTCTCTTTATTATTATAAACATTTTTATTTACAGTATTTGTTTTATTCTCATACCCAACCAACAGCAAACACTTACACTGCAGGAGGATAAACAATAAAATTAACGAGAAGAATAAATAAACATTATTGTACTGTAGTTATTAAAATAAAATTATATAACCTTTACTATAATTATAAAAACATTATTATAATTTCAAAAACGTTGACTGTATTAGTTGAACTAAATTCTTCTGTTATAATAAAATAATTGCACCAGTATTACTATTTCTTTTATATTGTTTCATGTTTATTCAGTTTATTCAAAATAGGGAATTTGATGGATTCCTGCAGGCTGTTGCAATGCAGTGCCTATTAACATGGTCAATAGATTGATAGACAATTCCCTTCTCTTTTTCACTAGTTCACTTTATTTTAGTTTTTATGTGCACATGTGCTATTATGCACAGAGCAACATCTAAATGTCCTAACCGAAGGGCGAGATAATTTGAGCAAAGTTTCTTACCAAAGAAACAAGCATGAATTGAACTAGGTCACTCTCGCACCAAATTCCAATCCCTTTTGCTGACAGATTATACAACTGTACAGACCCAGTTCCAATAAAATGTACTAAGTAATGATACAGGTACTAACTGACCTGAACTATTAAATTGTTATTATTTTTTTTTTTATTGTTTTTTTTAAATATCATAATTATTTACCTGTTTCAGCTGGTTCTTTAATAACCATTGTACCATCAGGTTTCAGAATCCTCAGTACTTCTCCAAGAATTTCTAGACTGTGTGAGACATGAGGAGATGAGGTGCCTAAGAGAGCTACATCAAACATAGAACTTGAATACGAGGCTGCAAGAAAATGAAACATCCACATCGTTTTACTAAAGCCCATTTAGTATCCAGTGGATTCTGCTATCAAATACTGTTAATTAGAATATACTGTATAAAGTTTTAATCTCTATGTTTAAATATATTTAAAAATTGCATGCATGAATTCATTAAACATTTTAAAAATATTATTATTATCTATAGAGTGACACAGTCCTGTCGTCACGACGCCAGGTGGCGCACTCTGTTTACAACAGACGTTGGTTACTGTCCAATACGCCTGAATGACTTCATAGGCTTTCTGGAATAGGCATTTTAAAATCCAATATTTTACCATCAAAATGTACTAAAAACACAAAAGCTTGCATTATATTAGTTAACGAACACACATTTAATCATCAATTAAAATTTACAAAGAAAAAGTAAGATACAACATCTTAATAATTCAATAGAAATTGGGATCAATAGTTTGTCAGTTTAGAAAATGACGTCTGGTTGAAGGCTTCTTGCAACGAAGTAGTATCACATGGTATCGTGACGTAACACTGTAGTTTATTCTATGATTATTTCAATGTTTTTATTTTGCTTCTCATCCTTAATTACCAGTATTAATTTGACAGACACCTATAACCTATAAAATTATGTAAAGTAATTAATAAAAATATGCAATAAATAAAAAGGCGAGGTAATTTTATTAATTTTTTTTTGTATTTTGGTATAAAACAGCAGCCAATGGCTGAAAACCATTGTTTACAAAAAATCGGTAGAAATATAAAAATAGTATCTTTACTATGGGATGGTACAGAAAAATATATCTCAATAATAACACTAGAAGATTAATGACAATACAATTTACAATTATCTGTCAGATATCTGTCAGACAATACAACATATTACTTTATAAATGACAATAAAAATAATAAACCTACACAATAGAAGTCTTTGCATGTTCTCCACCTTGACGGAACCTCCTTCGCCGACTGATATATTCAACTTGTCAACAAGTGTTTTCACATTTTCAGGGTCCTGTCCTGTTGCCCACAGCACCAGAACACACTTCCCAGAAAATGTAATGTTCTCCATTTTTGTGAATCTGCCAGGAAAAAAATCAAACTGCAATAAAATGACAACCTCTTAAAATAAAGCCTAATATCAAACCAGGGACTTCGAAGTTAATCAATCAAAGTTCCTTATGAGTAAATACATAGTGTATTTTCTGTTATTTGTCAATTTCATGATCCCTTGGCAGAAACTAAGGCCTTGGGGAATAGCAAAACAAGCATGATCACTTCCTTTTCTCTATCAAATAACTTCCACTCGGGGTCGATCTTCATCATTTCCCGCATTGGTCAGAGCGACTTAAGGGCAGGCCTAGCATTAATTACGACTACTATCCAATTGCTGTAAACTATATCTACATATTTCGGATATTTAACACGTACAACGAATATCAGAAGAATTTTACTATACTGAAATGAAATAAAATGTACTTTGAAAAATGTTAAGGATAATTTTACCTCTCGAACACGACAACGACAACAGTGTAGCGAATGACTGTGATGATGACATATCAAGCAAAGCTAGACCTAGCCTAATTCTATATTGTCACCAGCCTTGTTTTGTTGTATTCTGTCAATTTCTGTTGTGTAAAGCTGTCTCTTATACACTTCTAGATGTGTATAAGAGACAGATAGAAGTCTTTGCATGTTCTCCACCTTGACGGAACCTCCTTCGCCGACTGATATATTCAACTTGTCAACAAGTGTTTTCACATTTTCAGGGTCCTGTCCTGTTGCCCACAGCACCAGAACACACTTCCCAGAAAATGTAATGTTCTCCATTTTTGTGAATCTGCCAGAAAAAAATCAAACTGCAATAAAATGACAGCCTCTTAAAATAAAGCCTAATATCAAACCAGGGACTTCGAAGTTAATCAATCAAAGTTCCTTATGAGTAAATACATAGTGTATTTTCTGTTATTTGTCAATTTCATGATCCCTTGGCAGAAACTAAGGCCTTGGGGAATAGCAAAACAAGCATGATCACTTCCTTTTCTCTATCAAATAACTTCCACTCGGGGTCGATCTTCATCATTTCCCGCATTGGTCAGAGCGACTTAAGGGCAGGCCTAGCATTAATTACGACTACTATCCAATTGCTGTAAACTATATCTACATATTTCGGATATTTAACACGTACAACGAATATCAGAAGAATTTTACTACACTGAAATGAAATAAAATGTACTTTGAGAAATGTTAAGGATAATTTTACCTCTCAAACACGACAACGACAACAGTGTAGCGAATGACTGTGATGATGAATAATGATGTTGCAATCCAACATAAATACAGTATGCGACGCCACCGTTGCCTAAAATACAAAAAATTACCCTGCCGCAGCTCTTGGTGTGCTAGTGTATATAAATAGTGTATATAACCCAAATGAAAGAAATATGAATCTGAATAATTTTGTACCGCATTTGTTACCTTCTAATCTATCATAATGACAAACCTCTCGTAGGCCTAAAAAGATAAATTGCTCAATTAAAAGAATAAGAATTACAAAAAAAAAAAAAAAAAAAAAAAAAATCGGGTTTATTAATTATTTACTACAAACGTTTGAATGTACGTGCTGAAAGAAATTTGTCTCCGCAAAGATTAATGATTATATTAGGAAAATGTGTATACCTATTTCTCTAGTTTCTGTTGGAAAATAACAACTATTAAAATATCAAAAGGAAACTTAGAAGCTATTTGACTTTTTTTGTAGCAGCATTTGGGGCTCAACACAGCTTCATAAATACACCAAGGTAGTAATTTCTTTTTTCATGATTTTCGTCTTCATATAGGCCTATTTGTTTCCATTTCCCTAGGCCTACAATAAAAAGAGAGACTCAGTGAGGACATTACCTGTTACTAGACCATTAAAAACCGAGTAAATCCGTACCGTAGAGAAGAAGAGATAAAAAAAATGGGGGGAGGCGAGGCCATAAAATTATAAATAAATACCGTAGATCTATTGTGTTGAAATACATCCGGATATAAAATATATCTTTATTCATCTTATATCAAATATAGGCCTATTATTTCCCCGATAAATATACACATGCAACAATAAATATTACAAATATGCAACACAACATCATTTCAGGGATCTACCTAAAGAATTCCATATAAGTTCTAGGGACCATAATATTTACGGTTGTGTAGAACTTAAACTAATATTTAAACATAGAAGAATATGCTTAAATGATGTATAGTACAGCGACCTAGGCGCATCAGATATAATTGAATAGCTTCGATCTGTCTCGTGATTTTATTAAATATTAATTTTTTTAGATTTTAATTTTAACCACATGATTTTTTATATCTACCTTTCTGTAACAGCTCTGTACCACTGATCTCTACTTCATACTGTATTTTAGTTGTAGTTTGTACTGCATGCATGTTCTGTTCTGTGCTCTAACAGAGCCGTAGATAGAGAGAGTTTGGCCAAATCGGTTTCACGGGATTCTGCTATACGCGCGTGTGATTGGGTGGATTGCAATCACATGACTTACACCGGCCATGTTGTCACCAAAACAAAACATTGGCGAGCCGGCCACAAACTAACGGCGATAGTATATATATTAAAATCCCATAGTTGAATTGCCATCATGAACAGAATAAATAAAAAAAAGTCTATGCAACATCAGTGTTACATATAAAGTGTTATAAAGCTATACGCGCGCACGCTGTTTGGTAACAACATGCGCCAAGTTGGCCAAACTCTCTCTCTCTATCTACGGCTCTCGGTGCTCTAAATGACAAGAGCGCCCTCTATAAGCTCTACCTTCGGACCGGTGATACGACCGTGATTGTTGATTGGTCAATTCGAACATCACCGGGAATTACGAAGTCGTCCGTGTTGGTTAAGCTTTTTGTTGCACTTTTAAGTCGTAAATTAAAGAATTTTTAGAACTTATTCTAAAATATAAGTGTCCGAAAAGTGTTAAGTATTGCTTAGATCATCAGGTTGGTGTCGAAATGGATGATACGTTGGGTCACAAATGGGATTTTCTAGCTCCACAATTCGTCGATTTCTCAAAGCCTGACGATAGTTTTGATGGCGACGCGGAGGAGTATTTCAGTGAGTACAGTAATAAAATATAAACAGAGGCCCTACCTAGGCCCCTAGGCCTAGGCTAACCAATGGGCATAGGACTCTAGGCTAGATGATATTCCTCTGTTCAATTCAAGCAAAGCTAGACCTAGCCTAATTCTATATTGTCACCAGCCTTGTTTTGTTGTATTCTGTTGTGTAAAGTGTAGGCTAGACGCCTAGCTAGGCTAGGCCTAAAAAGACAAAGTTTAAATGCCATGTCATGTGTCTTTAGCTCACCGATCTTTGTTGGATGGTAGCCAGGCCTAGGCTATCTTTTATGGTTACTGCTGTATGCTACATGGACCTAGGCCTAGTAGATATATTATATAATTATAAGGGTAGATATATTTAACAAGTTTAGATTTATGCCCTATTCGAATCAAACTTGTCTGTATTAATACAAAAGTAGAAAGAAACAAAATATTTACAAAGTCAAAGACTGTTTTATCTGCTCTTTTCAGATTTTGATCATGAAAATAACATACCATTGGATATTGAGGAATCTACGAATGCTGCTGCTACGAAAACACAAATACCGTCATCAGGAGATGATACCCAAAATTTTAAAGAAGAGTTGAAACCAATATGTGATGGATCAAGTAATTCACCACATAAGATGGAGTCCTCAGATGTTGAAATGAAGACATCACCACTGAGAATAACTAAGCCTTCGGTTCACTTGTCTTCAGGCAGTGGTATGATGTTTAATGTATTTTAGTGGCCGTGAATATTGTTCCAACAAACTCGCGTAAATCTGAGGTGTTTATTGGTAGAGCTGGGTTGACCCTAACCTTAAACTTCAGTCTTGTATTAATGCACTATTCTATGGCATGTTATAAGAATAACCATAGATTATTTTAGTTCCTTCACATTAATAATAATAAAGATATCCATGGTATTGTAAAATCCACAATGTAAAAATTGCTTAAATTGTTTGCTACACAAGTTCTATGCCAACCATATGACCTGCCTGTGCAAAACCTTTAGTTAGGATTCTTTGAATGTCCCAAAAACAGGAATATGCCATGATAAATCACTGAAAGTACAAAATTTATTACAGACACAAAATGAATTTTTTGTTTTTGTTTTGATAAACAAAATAAAGAATATCTTCCTAAATAATTTGTTCATACATTCCAATGTTTTTTTTTTTCTAGCACTTTATAAAAATCAATATTATTTTCTAATGTAAACCCTCTTTTTTTAGGCCACGAGAATCAAAGTTGTAGGTTTGCGTCCGAAAAATTTTGAAAACACATAAGGCATTTTTTCATTTTTCATTATTTTTTTTATAAATGCTGTCCACAAGCTGCGGCATTGGTAATTTTACATTTATTCCCAAGAAACAATGCTTACAGCCATAAATGTACACTAGCCTATAAAACAGATCCTTTTCTACATTTAAGACCTCTATAAACATACGAGATTTCCTATTGGTCAGAAAGATCGATTTGACCCGTAAATGACCTCAGCAGTGATCGGTGCTCATGGTGCGATGTGGCCAGGCCTGCCTTCGCTCGGTGTTCGCGACGAGTGATCAGTGATGAATAGATCGTTTTTCTGTCTGTTTACGGCTTAGAAAGTCCGTTTTTTAAAACGAAGTATATTTTTTTTCAAAATAATGAACTTTTCAAAATAATGAAAATTTTCGTGTGGTAGCTGTTTAGGCATGCGGGCGGTGGACGCAAACCTACAACTTTCATTCCAGTGGCCTTATCAAATTTTATTTTTGAATTGTTAAAAATCAATAAATTGAAAGAGTTATTTTGTCAGATTCCCAAGAAGATGGCAAGGCGGAACATGAAGCCTCATCACTACAAGTACACACTGTGGCTCCAAATCCACCAGTATTCAGAAACGAAGACATACCAGCCCCACCAAAGATCACCCAGCACGAAGACAGTGAGGGCGATACAAGTGCTATGGAAACTGAAGACTCGCCAAATGAGGCCTCTACTGCTGTAGCACCGGCAGCTGTAGCCCCGGCTACTGAAGCCCCGGCAACTAAAACACCTGTAGCAGTTATAGCCCCTCTAGTGTTTGTAGCCCCTGAAGCAGATGATGCCCCTGTAGTTGAATCCCCTAAGGCAGAAGCCCCTGCAGGTGAAGCCAAACTCATTTCATTACCAGCATTTAATGCAGATGCACTTACAAAGGTAGCAAGTCCTGAGATTCAAGCTAGCCCCGTGAAAGTCAAAAGTCCAGTGGCCCAAAGCATAGAAGCAGGTTAGCTTTGAAAATAGCACATTAATAAAATTTGTATATGCCGCCCTCTATGTAAAAATCACGAAATAGAGAGCCCTCTATGTTATATTTTTTAATTGTAGTGGTGGAACTACTGTTTCCAGTCGTCGATCTGTAAAGCTTTGTTAAATGAAATTTACATGGCCTGTATTCACATTTTAATGATGAATTCACTTCATTTTTATGAATTTTAGGGTATAATCGGCCTCTCAAAATTCTTATGATGCATGAGATAATGAAACATATGCGTGAGACATAGAAAGTGAATGCTCATTGCATGAGACTTAAGTATTATGCGTGAGAGTTGGCAGGTGTATAAATGTATTACAGTAACATGTTCATTACACAAATTAAAACTTTCATTCATATTTCAGAAGTGTCTGTTGAAAACCCACGAAAGCCTGCAAATCTTGTTACAAGTTGGACCACAAGCTCTGAAACAAAATGTGTTAAGAAACCAGAAAGCACAGTGGCTGAAATTAAACAAACAGGTTAGCATAATGTATTGTAACATTCACAAAGGACCATTTCAATGTGGCAATCGAACTTGAACTGTCCCTCAAAAATTGATCAACCAAAATGCCTCAGAGGTTATTTTCGGGCGTCTAGAAAACAAAAATTCCGCCCCTACAGTGGTTTTATCTCAATCCTTTCAGACATCTCTGGATCTGCCCCTGCAATGGTATTTACTCATTGTGCACATTATTATTAACTTACTGAGGTTAATTAGCATAATACTATAAATATATATACAGTAAATGTTTTAAGATCCATCTACACTCAAATTTTATGTGACAAATAAATGTGATATGCCCATATTTGCATGTATTATGACATGATCATACCCATATATGGCACATCAAACAAATTTGTAATCTTGGTAATTAAACTAAATGTTATTCATATTTCAGAAGCACCTGTTGACAAGCTATGCAAGCCTGCGAACATTGTGACTAGTTGGGGCACATGTTCCAACGCAAAAACAGCTTCCAAACCGGCCACTCCAGTGTCAGAAACAACAAAAAAGAGAAGGTACAGTTAGGCCTGCATATCTTTTAACATTTTAGGTACAAACAGTTGCATACAAATGATGGAGTGCACTTGATCCATGTAGAGTTGCAGTATCTTCCCATTACAATCTGTCCTGTGCCAGATTAAAGTGAATATTATATTATGTTTTGCAACACCTCAGATTAATTACTGCACAGTGAGTTTTAATGAATATTTTGCTACAACTCATTCCCAGGTTTTTTTTTTTGTGGGCACTTTCCTTTTTTAACATATAATATCTCTATACTTCTTCTCACACCCCCCCCCCACCCTTCTCCCAACTTTTTCATCTATAAACATCTCCAAACATTTTAACTTTATGTGTACTTCCTATATGTGACCTATCCATTCTCTCAGCTCTACAGATGGCTTGACCTATGTGTCAACCTTGTACACCCTTCAATAGATCCCGATCATTATATGTATATCTTTGTCCTCTAATTAACAGAGGTAGTGAGGGCCAAGTTGATAACCATCGAGTAACGCGCAGTATGAACAAGCTAAGGCGCTCTGTACGGTTGAACCCTCGGCGATCAAATCCAGTTACACCAACACCAAGCACCATTCAGACGCCATCTAGCAAACGACGGCGAACAGATTTGACAATCACAACAAAATCAAAACCTTCCGGCATACACAAATTAGTTATGCCCCAGACACCGACTTTTATGAAACGAAAGATGCATTTCACTGGCGAGAAGGCAAAAAAGACGGAGGAATTGGAATTAGAGAAGATTAATGAGTTCCAGAAGCAGATGGCCAAAACAAGAAAAATGGCAGAGGAATCATACAAAAAGTTACAGGTTTCAACTAATTACGTACCTGTCCGATCCCAGCAACCAATCACACGGCCCAAGGAATTTGAATTTTCCACTGATGCTAGAATCACTAAGACAGGTCCAGCTGTTCCACGTTCTGTGTCTGAGGAAGATTTCTTCTCTTCTCTGAGAAAACACACACAGCCAGTAAGTAACTTACCTTTTTCCTAGTAAGTGACTCCAGATTTCTACACAAAATTTCCTTTTTCTTTTTTAATCATGAGAGAGTTGGTTAAAATTAAGACTTGCCAGGAGTGAAACAGTGTGTGGAGATCATGTTTTAGGTCACAAAAATACATGAGGTTTGCCCATATATGGGTGTGATGACATTTTCATGTGCTCTTATTGGACAAATGTTTTTCACATAAAAATAATGTGGTCAGATCTTAACATCTTCTAGCATGAAACTAAAAGAGGCACTAAAATTTATGTAAATAAAAAAAATATACTATATTGCATCTGATCTTCCTGCAGCAGAAGCAATCAAAGGGGCCTACAAAACCACAGCCATTTAACTTCCAAAACCAACATAAATCAGATCACTTTGAGCAGCCTAGCATTCCAAAACGTTTCCAATCCATGGCGGAGCAGGTGGCTGCATTTCAAGTACGGACTCCTGAAAGATTCCAGAGTTGGAAACGTCGACAGCAAAACAAAGGTAAATTTGTAAACCAGTTAGAGAATGTAGATCTCAGGATTGTAGAATGTAGATCTCAAGCATTGAATGATACAATGATCTAGACAGTTAGGACTGTTAGGTGACTCTTCTAAAAAGGTATTTACATTGCATCTTTAAATCTAAAAAATGTTAAATTTCAATTTTGCTGTTTTATTCTCTCTAGGACCCGCACAACCTGTTGTTGCACCCAAGTTAACATGTCCAAAGACACCAGCCCTTGAAACAAGAAAGAGGAAACGGCCATCCACTGTAGTGAGTGCAAAGGATAAGGAAGATAAAGAAGTTGAAGACATGAAGACGTAAGTGGGGGAAATCATTAAATTTGCTACCTGTATTATTTGCATTAAAGCATTTAATTTAATTTTATAAGTATAATAACTGTTATAAAGTAATAGATGATAATTTATATATCAAAGGTTATTTTTAACAGTCATTTTTAGTATGCCAACAATTTTTTTAATACCATGAAATTTGTCATAAGCAGATAGTGCAGCAGGCTTTAGAATCTATTGGATCATGTACCTTTATATTAGGCCAAGTAAAAAAAATTAATAGTTTCTTGTCCCTCTTTCTCATCCATTTTCTCTTATTCACCAAATTTTTTTTTTTATTTACGAAATGTGCAAAAATCTGACTAACTCACATCAGTAAAATTCTTCTCTCAATTGTTCGTGGTTGGCAATACAGTACATTCTTTTATGCTTCCAATGTGTCTACTTGGTAAAAGTGAGAAAGTAGTTAGCTGTTTCCCATCGACCATCTTGAATATACCGGAGTAAAAAAAAAGTTCCCCCATTCTCCTTTTTCCAAAATATTAGGATGAGAAACTACTTTTTTTTTTAACCTGGCCTAATATACTGTTAACTTGGAAGGGGATAATTAATTGACCTTTAGTTTTAAATGAGCAATTTAATTTTTAAATTAATTTCTAGGGTATTTTCCTGATTTTACCATAAAGCCCTATCCAGACTAGATCAAATAGTATTTGAGAAAAAAATGATGTATACCCATATATAGTCATTGATGTGCCTATATGGGGCTTGCCATGCCAAAACAAGCATGAATGACATATATGGTCATGATGTGTCTATATATGGTCATGATGTGCCTATATATGGTCATGATGTGTCTATATATGGTCATGATGTGCCTATATATGGTCATTATGTGATGTCATCATTACCATTTTTGGTGACCATGTCACATGCTTTTGTCAAAAGATGTGTATAAGAGACAGGACTCAAGCATGCGTGAGAGTTGGCAGGTGTATAAATGTATTACAGTAACATGTTCATTACACACCTGAATTTTTTTTTTTTCGTTAAATAAAATCTATGCTTCCAATTAGTCACCTTCTGGAGAATATGATTTTTTTTTTGTCTACTTATTTTATATATATTGAGGCTAGTAGAAAGGGGAATCAATAGACACACTCTACAATAAGCAAAGTGCTGTAAATATTGGGAAGGGCATACCCTTACCATTGATGAGTTTCAGGTTCCCTCCGACCCAGAGGGATAGTACCTGAAAGGGTCCCATCCTGGTTACGGAAAATATAATGCAAAAGCTTCATTTTAAATAAATCAATTACAAAGAAAAGCCCACATCCTAACTTTTGTGCACCGGTTGCAAATCGTATTGGGCTAGATGGACAGGAGCCTTCAGCATTGAAGTTTGTCCATTAATGGAAGAAGAAGAAGCATACATGTATAGGATATCTTTTGATCATCACCAACACAATGAATTCCAGAATTAGACTGAGACTGTTAAAAAACAAATAATTTCCAGCTGACTGGCCTCGATTTCCAAGTGCCACTGTGCTCTGCATCACAACAACAAAATTTTAAGGTCTACTTGGGGATAGCCTTTAAGTAACAATCTTGACAGTGTGCAATATTACACACTTATTAGACGGCGCCTGGAGGCCAATATCCTCATTTGTATATCAGAATGTACTTTTTCTTATATTTCCTGAAAAATAATTAGGGTTGGCTTGTTTGCTGGTGCATTTAAGTGTTTTGTAGAATGTTATGTTACAAAAGGCTCAAACTAAAAAGTGATGTAGAAACAAGTTCACAGCAAGGTCGGCTTCAAGTTCATAACAATAATTAATATTTGATGTAAACATCAAGGAGGAACTAGGCTTAGCTGCTGAAACCACTAGATAACTATATGTTATTGTTATGTTTTTTTTTATTTCTTTGCTGTGAGCTCACATACCATTGTGCATGACACCATTCAACACATAATTTTGTCAATGAGTGCAACCTGGTTGTCTAGACAATTGTTTAATTTTCAACACTCATGTATTTACTAAACGTGACACTGTTTTATAGCAGTGGTCTTAACAGTTGGTCCTTATGGTGCAGGTGGCTAGTATCATCGACATGTTGACCAGCAGTTTTAAAGTCAGACTCTGAAGGGAAAAAAAATGTTGATAAGTTGTAGAACTAATCTTTCTTTTTTTTTCTCCGGAGCCTGACTTTAAAATGTGTATTTAGTAATCTGCCTTAGTTTCAGTGGTTGCCATATTTTTTTTAACTCGTTCTATATTTCTGTATATATAACACCCGTCATTGGTGATTCTTACACACAGTATTGTACAGTTATTTCTCTTTGGTCATTTTTACACACAATATTGCATTTCAGTTTAATTGAAATTAATTACTTCTAAAATATACCATTTTTATCATAAATAAATATATTTTTCATTCTTTCTTTAATAGGGATTACCAGAAGCAAAACCAAATGTATTAACTTGTCCGAAGTCACCGGCCTTTGCACTGAAGAACAGGAAAAGGCTCCACGAAAATGACACAAAACCGGTAAGATATGTAGTGGTTTAAGGCAGTAGGCCACTGGAATTTTAGAAAGAAATAACAAGCAAAATATAATAGGATTAAATTAACTACACACGGAGGCCATCAAACATATTACTTTGTAAATTATTTATGTAATAATATTTTTAAATTATTACAGGAAGAAGAAAAGCCTGTGGTAAAAGCACGCCCAGCCCCGCATGTCGGTGTTCCATTCGCACCAAACTTGCAACACAAGACCACCGAACCTCAGCCGTTCTCATTTGCGTCAAGGGATGAAGCAACTGTTTTGAAAAAAGAAGAAAAAATACAGCAGTTGTTCAAAGAAGAACAGAAGGTTTGTTTTCATTTGCTTTGGGCTGTAAATTTTTGTAAATTAAAAAAAAAAAAAAAAGGAGAAAAGAAAATTCAAATTTAAGTTTAAGAGTGTAATATCCAACCATAAATATCATACCTCTAAATAGAGGGGGTCCAGACCATTTCAGTTATGAATAATTTTGTAAAATCTTCTTTTACAGCTGCGAGAATTTAAGGCCCAGTTAATGCCAATTCTGGACACAGTGTCAGGTGTGCCTGAAAAGAAAACCAAAAAAGGAACAGAAATTAAACCGTTTGGTTTCCATCAGGAAGATGTCGGTGCCAAAAGAGCTCAGGACTGGAGCAAGAAGGTTAGGGTATTATGACAAGAATTCTAGTGGATTATTCTTTAATTTTATAAAATATTGTTCCGACATACCACAGGCTTTCATAGTCCAGAAGTATGGCAGTTATCTTGATAGTGAGTGGTTGTAGGTTTGATTCCCATCAGTATTTAATACAAGTGATAAGAAACTTTGTGTATACAGTACCCAGTAATATGTACTTCACCACTCCATATTATAGTATACTATACATCATGTTGAAATGCAACCTTACAACCAACTTCGTTTTTACACATCCTACTGTCCCTAGCTAAACAGTTAAAAAAAGTGCAGGAATTTTTAGTAGAAGGTAGTCTTACTTATTAATATTGTAGTATGCTGTTATTGAAGTACTTTTCATGCTCAGGAGCATCAAAAGTAGATGAAGCAAATACTCTGTGAAGAGGTTATAGAAAGTTGTCATTGTGGGTCGAGCAGGATGTTTGGAGAAAATGCATTCTGTTTAGTGAAATCTAAAATTGAATAAACAAGCCTTTTAAATCTGTTACAGTTTTCAAAGCTTCGCCCTTGGACCACTTTCTCGTTGGAGACACAGGAACATATTCCTGTTTGGCCAAACTTTATACCACTGCTTGGATCGAGTTTGTCTTAATACATCTGTATTTCTGGAAGTAAAAGTATTACTGAGAATTATAACTATTTAATTCTTGCTTGTCTGTCAGCGTCATTGTAACTTGTGACATCTTTTTTTGTTTATTAGATGGCAGAGGAATTGGAAAAGGAAAGAAATCAGACATTCCACGCAAAGGAAGCAAACGTTCTTTACAGAAAACCATTCATTCCACAGAAATCTGATAAGCCGTTAACAGGTAAAGTTTGCTTATTTAAAATACCAAATCTGTCAACTGTTGTACAGACTGTAGATAAAAAAATAAAAATCATTACTGATTACCAGCAAAATTTGAAGATGCACTGTCTGCCATGTGCTAAAAAAAAATGAAAAGTTCGATTCTATATTTGAATTGACATATTTGTATAGTTAATAAGTAAGTTATTAATTTGCAATTACTGTAATTTGAATAATAATTTGAATTTTCCCCCATCAATTATCAGTTTAATAATACCTTTCCTGTATTATTTAAAATTGATAAACCCAAATTGGCTGGTAGTCAATTTAAGGACATTTGTAGTACAATGTCTGTAAATCAGTGAAAAACAATATTTTTTTTCAATCTGCGTATACATTGTAGGAGTGGTGTTATGCCCTATCTGGCGTGTTGTCGTCCTGAATAGTCAGAACGCTTCCAAATGTACTTGCAAAAAAAATATACATTGTTATTTATGCATCTGTTAGCAAAGAATACTACAGTACTTAATTATACAAACTAAGCAATTTAAATACAGTTAAATTATCTTCAGATATTGTCAACTGAATTGATTCTTTTTCCTATCAATTGAATTGTACTTTAACCCTCAGAGATTAGCGATTTTATGCTGAACAGCGAGAAGCGAGCTGAACAACGCCAGCAATACGAAACGCAGAAAAGGATGCGAGAAATAGAAATCACGTTAGAGAAAGCAGAACTGGAGAGACAGAATGCATTACGGGAACAGAAAGAGGTCGCGCAGATGCGTGCCGCTATGGTTCCCAAATCCAATCCAATACGCCAATACAAACCAGTTGAGATTGAGCATAGTGAAAAACCGCTCACCCAACCAGTAACACCCAAATTCAGTGACCGATTGAGGAATAGAACTATCCTATAACAGTGTGGGTAACAATGTACATAGTTTATAGTCTGTAACAATGGATTTTATTACAATTTTTGTATTTTTTAATAATTCAGCCACATCAATTTAGATATTTGGATAATGAGAAAAGAAAACAATAGATTACTACGTACTCTTAAGGCAGTAAGGGTAATGTGTGTTCCTTGGGGAGTTATTTTCAAGATTGTTTGCAAACTTACTGACATAACATAACATTTTCTTTTTATTAACCAATATTTGAAGTGGCGTGGGTAAAGGAATTGTCATGTTGTTAGTTTTGGCATTGTATTTAAAAGATGACTGCTGATTTTATCCATTATAAATAGATAGGTAGTGATATAACGTGGACAGCATTTATTCAACCATGTCCCCATCTTTATTATGACCTTAAACATAAATTAAAATTGTGGCGAATCATGCTGTGATTTTTATGATATACTGTAGTTACCTTAAGTTACATTTTCTGCCATCCTCCATTTAAGTAAAAACGTCTGTGCGATAATACTTACGAAGAAGCAATGTGTCTAAAAATACAATGAAACATATGTTTACTGTAGCTTGACGAATATACACCAGACTGTTTAGTATTTTATGGGTAGTTATCATATAAACAGTTTTTGGGAAAAGACATTGATCTTATTAGGTTAGTTAATGTACAGTGTATTTGTTTTTAAATAGTGTGATTTTGTTTTGTATTTAAACACTTCGATTTTTGATTTGAAAATGTTCAAATTTAAATGATGTACACTTTCAGGAGGTTTAATGCCTATTTGATAAATTTTACTTTATTCATTATTTAATGTTAATTATTTTGATATATTTCTGTACTATTACTATGAAATTATCTGAATGAACATTTTCACTGCTCTACATACATTTGTTTTTGGTCTTTAGATAAGATATACAGAATTTATATAAACATTTGAAAGTTTATGTAATCTTAATGTATTTTGTTCAAAATAACATTTAAATGTATGTTTTTGTACAGAATTAATGCAGACATTTAAATGTAAGATATACAGAATTGATATAAACATTTAAAAGTTTATTACAGACTGAATTTAATACAGGACTTGGTTATGTAAGATCTTTGTTGAAAAAACCCAATGAATGGGAGGATTTGATAACATGTAGTACAATAATTGTTCTGGCTTGTCAAGTTTTTCAAGTACTTTAGTCGAGCCATCTGATGGTTTAATCTTGTCTGTAAATAAAACAAATACTGTTACTTGTCTGTCCATAAGAAAATTATTCTGTTTTATTCTTTAATTATTGCATCCACACCATACTAGGTAGGCATCATTTTTTCATATACAGTACTTTTGCCAATTTTCAAATTGGTGAGAGGAATTTTCACGATTTTTACTATGGTAGAGCATGATTTCTCAACTTTAAAAATGCACTCCAACTTGCAGTTTTCAAAGAAACCAAACTTAACATCTTCGCTATTCGAGTTAAGTCGAGGGAGTGATTTTCATTTCGCAGAATTATTACACGAACGTCAAAATATTGTGTAGGCCTATCATTATAACTTTATGCTGAAGACTTTGAACACCAGTACTCTGCAACTTCTTATTCAAGAAACATGCGAAGGTGGTGGGAAAGGGAGTGGCAGTGGTTGGAATTTAATCTCGACATGTTCATGGTTGATTGGTTGTTTACAGAGATGCACCCAGATCGATAACTAAAAATAGGCTACCAAGATCTTAAATTGTTATTCTAATATGCAATTGTTTAAATTATGAAAAATCGACAAAACTCTTATAAATTCAACCTAAAATTTGTGCATCTGAACGGATCAAACACTAGTACTGTACGTTATTAATTTACAATAAGATACTGTATTTCGAAAATAATGTTGATTTTTGGACTTCCTCTGCAACAAAAATTTTAAAATTGGTACACGAATATAATTATGTGTCTGATGTTATTGACCAGTAAAATATTTAATCGTTTTGAAGACCCAGTTTGTAAGTTTGTTTACAATGGTCTGAAACGTTCTAGATTTGTTCCTTCTTGAATTATGAAGAGGAACATTTTATGTTCTTTAAGTTCCAAAATCTAATA
Source organism: Anneissia japonica (assembly GCF_011630105.1). Classification (NCBI taxonomy): domain Eukaryota; kingdom Metazoa; phylum Echinodermata; class Crinoidea; order Comatulida; family Comatulidae; genus Anneissia; species Anneissia japonica. The sequence continues at coordinate 278,217 of NW_022742159.1, read as the reverse complement.
TAATGGAAAACATCGTTCTTCATTTGGTTGTCAAGAAAATATCTATTCACTCTGTAGGCTTGTCAACTATTCTTCCAACTGCACTGATTATTATACTGTGCGTGGGTTCTCTCTTTTTTTTTTTTTACAAAATTAGATTTGTATGTTTTCCAGATATTTTTTCATAAATACACTGTTTAATGTGACTTTCATGCAGGCATGTTGTTTTTAAAAACTTACTGAAGTGTTGTGGATGTAGCTGATAAACGTTTGGAAGTAATCAATTAAAAACAATACGCCTTTTACCAGCAAGATTTTAGCCGCGCCAGTGTTTTGAACATACTGTGCCAGAGAGACAAGGCGAATTTAGAAAATATTAACATACGCTTGTAGTTAAAATTTGCATCATCAGTCAAATATGATAGCTTGATATTGCTAGTTTACCGTAATGATTCCCGTAATCCTTATGTATAATAGTGTAACATTATCCAGTGTTGCAGACTAAAACAATTTAGTAAAGATTTTCAGCGTTGAGATGTAAACTTACACACATATCATCTCTGTTTGCCCAATATCCCTAAAGAATCATCAACCATAGCAAATTTGAGTATAAAATAAGCGTTAAATTAATTAAAATATAAACATCACAGTCCAAGCGGATGATGTGATAGTGTTTTTTAAACATGCGTACTACACGCGCTCCATGTTACGTAACGCCTTGCCTACAAGTGCGCAAAATATTGCGCGTTTGATTTGGGTTGCCATAGCATTCGCGTTTTTGAGTTGATGATCACTACCACCACAACACAGTATACACACACTCGTTCGTATTAATATTTTGCACAAGATGCTTTTTTGACATGGAAGTTAATTTCGATAACATAAACGCAACTACGTACAACTGCAGTTATCGTTTCAAACAAATCCTTCCACCATTGAAACTTTTCCGACAAATACCATCAATTGAACTCCGTGAAGCACCGAAGCTCCCGCCTCGCCAATTTCCAATTGAGCCAACTGGACCAAAACGTCACCCGGAGGCGATTTCACCACATCTTCCGAACATCCAGTAAGTTGTCAACACGTTCACATCATATATTATGAAATCTCAGACTCGGCCCAGGCCTTAGGCCGTTTTATTAACGAGTTAACCAAAAGTTACCGGTAGAAAAGATAAACCCATAACGAGCTTTAAAATAGGCAAGTGAATATCAGGCTGAGTAGTAGTAAGGTAGAATTAAGCTAATTCATTATAGGTTTGAAAGTTGGACATAGATTGAAATAGAAATAAACCGTAGGGTTTTTTTTTTCCCCCTTTTTTTTTTCTTTTTTTTTTTTTTTTTTTTATCCCTAAATGGGCGGAAAGGAGTGCTTTCCGCGACACGGTGGACCTTGCCTCTTACCCCACCCGGTCCCCGCTAGTGCCACCCATGTTATCTACAATTAATTGTGAATATTCATATTTTCATAATATTGCTAATTTTTTATCTATTTCAGTATTTGTTAGCACAAATAGTGCAAAACGTTTAGTGTATTTGGAGTTCTTGCAGATATCAAGCATATTAATCAAATTGTCAATTATATCCGGCCAGCGGTAGGCTTCCAACTTGTTTGCACTGATATCAAATTTCCCTTCGAAACATAGTGAAACATCAATATTAAACCTTCATCACGTGTGTTGCTATGACGGCACTTAACAACAAGTTGATAATGTTAGGTCGGTTTAAGCATAGAATGGCCAGCTTTCCTTCAATGCATAGATTGCATTGGCCTGAAACGTAAACAAAATACCTACCCCAGCATATAAAAGCAAAGCACATAACATTATCCATTACTTGTCTGATGATCGCTAAATGCGTGAAACTTAAAGAAACAAACAAGCGCATACTTACTTACTGTCTCTTATACACATCTAGATGTGTATAAGAGACAGGAAATGAGCTTTCCTGACTTCTGGGGTGTCTTTTAATTACTTTTAAGTTCTTCAAAATTCAAGGTTTTTACCTCTTGAAAACGGTCAGGTAATTTTTTACCATTGTTTTTCAGTAAATATGCCTTAAGTGTATACATACATAAAAATTTAAAAAAAAAATGAGTAGTTGCATACGAATTTTCCATGAATCAATGAATCCCAAAAGGAGGGGGGTCCGGGGGTTCTCCCCCAGGAAAATTTTGATTCCTAGAAGGCGGGAAATGAGTTTTCCCGACTTCTGAGGTGTCTTTTAATTACTTTAAATTCTTCAAAATTCAAGGTTTTCCCCTCTTGAAAA